>NC_048593.1:12762400-12769900 GCF_013265735.2 Oncorhynchus mykiss | reverse complement strand
GTTTCTAAGAGAGGATTTAGTCATTTAGGCTTACAACAGTGACTCCTAGATAGAGTTAGATATGAGGATTTAGATATTTACCTCTAATCTCATGTTGATCAATACAGTAATCTGTCTAATTGGCTAAATGTTATCATGAGGTTTACCTCATGAGGTTTACCTGAGGTTTACCAATCACAATGAAAGAAGAAGCACTCACTTTGCCAAAACTTTATGCAATAATAAACGTTTCCGTTTGACTGCAAGATGTTGTCAACTGCACATTATGCCATACAACTGCACATTATGCCATACAACTGAACATACTATAAAAACAGGTCAAAATGGTGGTTCAACATCTTGTGTATTTCCTTCCCAGTTGGACAATGACAGCAGCCTCAGAAAGAGCAGAAGATAACATCTCTGAATCATCACTTCGTCTTTGCCTCCATCTGCTGGTGAAGTGTAGACATCACACCCATCTACAGCTGCACAGATGAGACGCATTTCGTGCCTGGCTCCTGTCATTGTGTATTATTACTGCCCTATTGGAGCTTGAAAAACAAGCATTTTGCTACAACTGCGATAACATCTGCAGATCTGTGTACCTAACCAAAAAATGTTTGATTTGATTTGAAATCCACAAGCAGCTCATTGTGATAGTTTATGGTGGACACTGCCATTGGATGCATTGAAACCACCACCACAGACACAGCAGGGGTTCGAACTGTAGAACCCAGTTCCTACATTTGAATATAAAAATTGATTTTCTCAAACAAAATGATGCTACATTTTTATCTCTTGGAGCCTCAGGATGACAAATCAGAGCAAGATTACTGAATGTAAGTACTGTATATGTTGTATTCTAGATATGTGGTAGTGGTGGAGTAGGGACCTGAGGGCACACAGTGTGTTCTGAAACCTGTGAATTTATTGTAATGTGTTTAAAATGGTATATCTGCCTTAATTTTGCTGGACCCCAGGAAGAGCAGCTGCTGCCTCGGGGGGATCCATAATAAATACAAACACACTGTCCCTGGCCAGCCTAAACTGCAGCTTAAAGTTATACTGCTGGAGGCGGTCTGACCAGTGGTACATGCGGAGGGGCTTGTGACCTGACCCGGAGGTAGACACCCAGGCTGTGAGGCCCTGGTGGTCGGTGCGCAGGATGAAAGAACATCCGTAGAGGTCAATGTGCCACCGTTCGCAGGCCCAGACACATTCTAGTGCCTCCCTCTCTCCAACGGAGTGCTTTCGGTGAGATGCGCAAGATGCAAATTATCTTCTGGAAACAGCTGGGGGCCGAAGTGAGACCAAAAGGCATGTGTAGTGGAACACCCCGATATGAGTGACGAAGGCTGTCAGGTTCCTACTCTCTGGGTGTAGAGGAACTTAGAGGTAGCCCTTGCGAAGGTCCAGCTTTGTGAAGACTGTGAACACGTAGAAGTGAGTAGTCAGTAGTCAGAGGGAACTGATCAGGTATGACGGCATTGTTGGCCGGACTCAGGTCCAAGCAGACCTGCATCTCTCCCGACTTATTTTTAGCGATGACCAAGTTGGACACCCAAGGGGAGGCATCCACCAGCTCGATGAATCCGTCCTCCAGCTGCTTCTGTAGATCCTTAGTGACCACCTCATGTAAAGTCAGTGAAATACTGCGTAGAGGTTGAATGACTGGAGTCACCGTAGGTTCGAGGAGGGGCTTATGTGTGAACGCTGTCATGGCCCTACACCGTTGACGAGAGTGGGCCAAAGCATCTTGCCAAAGGGAAATGCAATGTGCTGGATCGTTGAGCCATTGTTGTCCAACAGAGAGAACCCCCAGGCTGGTGAACAAATCTAGACCTAAGATATAGTTGAAATCGGATGTTTACATACACTTAGGTTGGAGTCATTAAAACTAGTTTTTCACCACTCCACAAATTTCTTGCTAACAAACTATAGTTTTGGCAAGTCGGTTAGGACATCAACTTTGTGCATGACACATGTAATTTTTCCAACTATTTTTTACAGACAGATTTTTTCACACATAATTTACTGTTTCACAATTCCAGTGGGTCAGAAGTTTACATACACTAACTTGACTGTGTCTTTAAACAGCTTGGAAAATTCCAGAAAACGATGTCATGGCTTTAGAAGCTTCTGATAGGCTAATTGACATCATTTGAGTCAATTGGAGGTGGATGTATTTCAAGGCCTACCTTCAAACTCAGTGCCTCTTTGCTTGACATCATAGGAAAATCAAAACAATTCAGCCAAGACCAACACCTGATTCATGCTTGGGAGCAATTTCCAAACGCCTGAAGGTTCCACGTTCATCTGTACAAACAATAGTACGCAAGTATAAACACCATGGGACCATGCAGCCGTCATACCGCTCAGGAAGGAGACGCGTTCTGTCTCCTAGAGATTAATGTACTTTGGTGCAAAAAAGTGCAAATCAATCCCAGAACAACAGCAAAGGACCTTGTGAAGATGCTGGAGGAAACAGGTACAAAAGTATCTATATCCACAGTAAAACGATTCCTATATCGACATAACCTGAAAGGCCACTCAGCAAGGAAGAAGACACTGCTCCAAAACCGCCATAAAAAAGCTAGACTATGGTTTGCAACTGCACATGGGGGCAAAGATCATACTTTTTGGAGAAATGTCCTCTGGTCTGATGAAACAAAAATAGAACTGTTTGGCCATAATGACCATTGTTATGTTTGGAGGAAAAAGGGGGATGCTTGTAAGCTGAAGAATATCATCCCAATTGTGAAGCACGAGGGTGGCAGCATCATGTTGTGGGGGTGCTTTGCTGCAGGAGGGACTGGTGCACTTCACAAAATAGATGACATCATGAGGGAGGAAAATTACGTGGATATATTGAAGCAACACCAAGACATCAGTCAGGAAGTTATAGCTTGGTCACAAATGGGTCTTCCAAATTGACAATTACCCCAAGCATACTTACAAAGTTGTTACAAAATGGCTTAAGGACAACAAAGTCAAGGTATTGGAGTGGCCATCACAAAGCCCTGACCTAAATCCTATAGAAAATATGCGGGCAGAACTGAAAAAGCATGTGCGAGGAAGGAGGCCTACAAACCTGACTCAGTTACACCAGCTCTGTCAGGAGGAATGGGCCAAAATTCACTCAACTTATTGTGGGAAGCTTGTGGAAGGCTACCCGAAACATTTGACCCAAGTTAACCAATTTAAAGGCAATGCTACCAAACACTAATTGAGTGTATGTAAACTTCTGACCCCCTGGGAATGTGATGAAAGAAATAAAAGCTGAAATAAATAATTCTCTCTACTATTATTCTGACATTTCACATTCTTAAAATAAAGTGGTGATCCTAACTGACCTAAAACAGGGCATTTTTACTAGGATTAAAAGTCAGGAAATTAGTTGAAATGTATTTGGCTAAGGTGTATGTAAACTTTCAACTTCAACTGTCTTAGTGCCCTGCCGTGTCATGTGGAAGGGGAACTGAGTAAGGGCTTTGTTGCCATACTGCATAGGTGAGTTTATAAAGCCAAGGACATCAGTTACTGAGCACCCATATCCGTACAGGCTAAGGCTGGGTGGCTGGAGAGGTAGGTGGGACAAGAACTGCTCGTAGGTAGCCATGTTGAGGAGCGACACATTTCCTCCTGTGTCTAGCACGAGAGGAATGCAGGAGTCCCCCAAGGTATACAGTACAATTACTGTAGGGGGTGTGTCCATGAGGTGTGAGTGTTGGTGCACGGGGAGTTGGAACTGACCTACACCACTTTTCAAAATGGTTTGGTTTCTGACATCGTCTACATGTCTGTCCACGGGCAGGGCAGTCAGAGGCATGTGAATTGTGTCTATTGGAACCACAGTTGGCGCACTGTTGACGTGCCTGGGTTCTCAACAACTGCACTGAGGCACTCATGTCACTGTCCATATCCTTCCTGTTTGGCCCTGTCCGGGGGTGTCCTCGGATGGGGCCACAGTGTCTCCTGACCCCTCCTGTTTCAGCCTCCAGTATTTATGCTGCAGTAGTTTATGTGTCGGGGGGCTAGGGTCAGTTTGTTATATCTGGAGTCCCTCTCCTGTCCTATTCGGTGTCCTGTGTGAATTTAAGTGTGCTCTCTCTAATTCTCTCTTTCTCTCTTTCTTTCTCTCTCTCGGAGGACCTGAGCCCTAGGACCATGCCTCAGGACTACCTGACATGATGACTCCTTGCTGTCCCCAGTCCACCTGGCCGTGCTGCTGCTCCAGTTTCAACTGTTCTGCCTTATTATTATTGGACCATGCTGGTCATTTATGAACATTTGAACATCTTGGCCATGTTCTGTTATAATCTCCACCCAGCACAGCCAGAAGAAGACAGGCCACCCCACATAGCCTGGTTCCTCTCTAGGTTTCTTCCTAGGTTTTGGCCTTTCTAGGGAGTTTTTCCTAGCCCCCGTGCTTCTACACCTGCATTGCTTGCTGTTTGGGGTTTTAGGCTGGGTTTCTGTACAGCACTTTGAGATATCAGCTGATGAACGAAGGGCTATATAAATAGATTTGATTTGATTTGATGTGACAGCTACAGTCTGAGCACTGAGACTGCTGTACAGCTTGAACAGCACTGGAAGCATGTGTCTGTGCCTCAGAGATCTTAGTTGCAAAGTGAGCTGCTGATTCCACTTGGGAAGCTACGGCTACAGTTTTTACTCAAGTCAGACCATCACCCTCAAGGAGAAGCCTCACCCGCACGAGTGAGCTGGAGGTTCTTTCAATTGACTGAATCTCTGATCATTTCATCTCTAAGTTTCCCACTCGCTGTGCATGCTGCCAAAAACAATGCAGCCTTTTCAGAAGCACACACTGTTTCTTTGCGAAATGTCCATCCAAAAGTTCAACAGCTGCATCCTGTGTGTGTGCTTCCCTGAGCGTTTGGAAGATGAGCAGGCCCTCAGCGCCGAAACAGTGGAGAAGAATGACCCTTTTCATCTCAGGGCTAACCATTTCCAGCCCTGTAGCTAACGTGTACGACTCAAACAACAACTTCCATCTGTCGCATGGGATTGTTTGTTCGACCCGCGTGAGGCAAGAATTGCTCTGATGTAGGTAGGGACATTGATACTTTCCGCCATCCTCTTTTGCCAAATGTTCTGTTTAACCCCCCCAAAAAACCCTTGTTCTCTGTTGAAGCTGACGTGTATAACTCAACGAATAGCATCTCAAAATACAGCAGTGATTATTTTTGATGTTGCACTGACTCCATGCACACTCATTGGACTCTACCCACGAACTCACACACCCTAACAATACAACACACACACACACACACACACACACACACACACACACACACACACACACACACACACACACACTAAAGTCTACACCAGTTGAAAAACAACCACCATCATCACTGTAGCTAACGTTAGTTTTCTAGAAAATAAAAACGACATATTTGCTAGCTACATTTTAAAGACTTGTTACTGACTTTTGAACACATTTTTGTCAAACGACCTCGTTCCACTGCCTGTTTATTGATGCATTGGTGACAGACAAAATTGTCAAGAAAAATGCCCCTACTGCAAATAGGCTGTAGTGTTTTGGTATAACATGGCTGATAGGTTTGTGCACATTTAAATGAGTGTTTAAATTAGCCTGTTTAGCC
Source organism: Oncorhynchus mykiss (assembly GCF_013265735.2). Lineage (NCBI taxonomy): Eukaryota > Metazoa > Chordata > Actinopteri > Salmoniformes > Salmonidae > Oncorhynchus > Oncorhynchus mykiss. Next base: position 12,764,285 of record NC_048593.1, on the reverse strand, counting down.
AAATTGCTAACTGACTGGGCTTATTGTTATTCATTATTTTGGTTCTTATTTTGCATTTCAGGTGGAGAGGGAGTAAGGTCACTAGAAAGCAACAAGCTTCCAGAAAACTGTAGGGCGGCCCTGCCCCCGAATCGACTCTTATACAAGAGATGTGATTGTCTTCTCGGGTTTTCAGCTTCCTCTGTGTTGCTCTCTAATCCCCGTTTTGTCTCACCTCTTTGAAGAAGAGGTTCTGTATGTTTTTACATCCTCTATGTCTGATATCTGATTGGAAGTTAACTCAAAAGTTATGCTATTGGTCAACAACTCAGATTTTGAATCGAAATAGCAAATGGTTATTAACGGGTCTTAGCTTCATGGTCTCTATCTCTTTCTTTGCTCCTGACTTGCGCTTGTGAGATACATACTCTCTCTCTCTCTCTCTCTCTCTCTCTCTCTCTCTCTGTCTCTCTCTCTCTCTCTCTCTCCTCTATCTCCTCTCTCTCTCTGTCTCTCTCTGTCTCTCTCTCTCTCTCTCTCTCTCTCTCTCTGTCTCTCTCTCTCTCTCTCTCTCTCTCTCTCTCTCTGTCTCTCTCTCTCTCTCTCTCTCTCTCCTCTATCTCCTCTCTCTCTCTGTCTCTCTCTCTCTCTCTCTCTCTCTCTCTCTCTCTCAAATTCAAATTCAAATTCAAGCTGCTTTATTGGCATGAAAAACATTGTGTCAATATTGCCAAAGCAACAATGTATACAATATACATTGTAACAAAATTGTAAATGATAGCAAATAATAATATAAAATGGTAGTAAATAATAATACAAAAATAAATACAATAAAATGGTAACAGTCTACAGTAAACATTAATAATTATAGTAATAACAATAATAGTAATAATAAGTAAGTTACTGTTTACTATGCAGATGTTATTATTCAGTGTCCCTCAGGCTATGGCAGGAAAATACATATTTGGCTGCAAGAGGAGCCATTGCTCCTTCGCCCATGAGTATTCTTAGTTTTTCCTCTGGGTTCAATTTGTAAAAATGTGGAATATATGTAGTCATTTCTGTGAATAATGAATCTCTTTGTGAGGAATATTTATCACAGTAAAGGAGAAAGTGCATCTCTGTCTCTACCTCCCCTGTCATGCAGTGACCACATACACGCTCTTCTTTGGGTAGCCATGTCTTTTTATGTCTGCCGGTTTCTATTGCCAATCGGTGGTCACTCAGCCTGTACTTGGTAAGGATCTGTCTCTGCTTCGTATCTCTGACAGAGTAGAGATAATCAGCCAATTCATATTCTCTGTTTAGGGTCAGATAGCAATTTAGTCGGCTTTGGGATTTTGTTTCGTTTTTCCAGTATTGTAAGTATGATTCCTTTGATTGGTTCATGATTTTGTTTATTGGAATTCTTTCTTTTGAAGCAGTGCTGGTGTCAGCTTGATTGGTGAGGTCCAACACCAGCTGACTGAGAGGGCTCGTTTCTGGGCTCAGCTCTTGGGCTTGAAGTGCTTTAAATTGCAGACTCGAATTTGGACTTGAATTTAGATGTAGCCAAAATTTTAATGATCTTTTCTGTATTTTCATTATTACTGGAAAACGGCCCAATTCTGCCCTACATGCATTAGTTGGTGTATTTCTCTGGACTTGTAGAATTTTCCGACAGAATTCTGCATGTAGGGTTTCAATTGGATGTTTGTCCCACATTTTAAAATCCAGTTTATTGAGTGGCCCCCAAACCTCACTTCCATAAAGTGCTATTGGTAGGATTACACTGTCAAATATTTTAGTCCAAATTCTAATTGGGATGTTGATTTTGAATAATTTCATTTTTATTGCATACATTGCTCTGCGGGCTTTTTCTTTGAGTGCCTTCACTGCCATATTAAAGTTTCCCGATGCAGATATG
>NC_048593.1:12752400-12754900 GCF_013265735.2 Oncorhynchus mykiss | reverse complement strand
CTGGGTTCAATTTGTAAAAATTTGGAATATATGTAGTCATTTCTGTGAATAATGAATCTCTTTGTGAGGAATATTTATCACAGTAAAGGAGAAAGTGCATCTCTGTCTCTACCTCCCCTGTCATGCAGTGACCACATACACGCTCCTCTTTGGGTAGCCATGTCTTTTTATGTCTGCCGGTTTCTATTGCCAATCGGTGGTCACTCAGCCTGTACTTGGTAAGGATCTGTCTCTGCTTCGTATCTCTGACAGAGTAGAGATAATCAGCCAATTCATATTCTCTGTTTAGGGTCAGATAGCAATTTAGTCGGCTTTGGGATTTTGTTTCGTTTTTCCAGTATTGTAAATATGATTCCTTTGATTGGTTCATAATTTTGCTTATTGGGATTCTTTCTTTTGAAGCAGTGCTGGCGTCAGCTTGGTTGGTGAGGTCCAACACCAGCTGACTGAGAGGGCTCGTTTCTGGGCTCAGCTCTTGGGCTTGAAGTGCTTTAAATTGCAGACTCGAATTTGGACTTGAATTTAGATGTAGCCAAAATTTTAATGATCTTTTCTGTATTTTCATTATTACTGGAAAACGGCCCAATTCTGCCCTACATGCATTAGTTGGTGTATTTCTCTGGACTTGTAGAATTTTCCGACAGAATTCTGCATGTAGGGCTTCAATTGGATGTTTGTCCCACATTTTAAAATCCAGTTTATTGAGTGGCCCCCAAACCTCACTTCCATAAAGTGCTATTGGTAGGATTACACTGTCAAATATTTTAGTCCAAATTCTAATTGGGATGTTGATTTTGAATAATTTCATTTTTATTGCATACATTGCTCTGCGGGCTTTTTCTTTGAGTGCCTTCACTGCCATATTAAAGTTTCCCGATGCAGATATGGTCAGACCAAGGTAGGTGTAATTTTTTGTGTGTTCAATTAAGGTGTTGTTCAGGGTGAATTTACATTTGTGTTTCTGACATCTGGGTTTTTTTTTGGAAAATCATGATTTTAGTTTTTTGGAAATTTACTGCCAGGGCCCAATTATGGCAATATTGCTCCAGAATATTAATGTTTTGTTGAAGACCTTCTTTGGTTGGTGATAGAAGTACCAAGTCATCAGCATATAGCAGGTATTTCACCTCTGTGTCAAATAGTGTGAGTCCTGGGGCTGGAGATTGGTCCAACATGTCTGCTAATTCATTGATATAAATGTTGAAAAGATTTGGACTCAAATTGCAGCCTTGTCTCACACCTCGACATTGTGAAAAAAATTCTGTTCTTTGGTTTTTGATTTTTATTGCACACTTGTTTTCTGTGTACATACATTTTATTAAGTCATACACCTTACCACCAAGCCCACTTTGTAGAATTTTGTAGAATAGCCCTTCGTGCCAAATCGAATCAAATGCTTTTTTAAAGTCAATAAAGCAAGCAAAGATTTTGCCCTCTTTTTTTTGGTGGACGTGTTTATTAATTAGTGTGTGTAAGGTGTATATATGGTCAGTAGTGCGATGGTTAGGGAGAAAGCCAATTTGACATTTACTTATTACATTTTTTTCTTGAAGAAAGGTTTGAATTCTTGAATTCAAAATGCTACAGAAAATCTTTCCCAAGTTACTGTTGACGCAAATTCCCCTGTAATTATTGGGGTCTGATTTGTCTCCACTTTTGTGGATAGGGGAGATGAGCCCCTGGTTCCAGACATCAGGGAAGCAGCCAGAAGTTAAAACCATGTTGAACAATTTAAGCACAGCATTTTGCAACTCAGGTGTGCTGTTTTTCAGCATTTCATTTCTGATGTTGTCTACACCACAAGCCTTTTTTGATTTAATAGATTTTAGCTTTTCATTTAGTTCTTGTTGGGTTATTGGGTAATCTAATGGATTTTGGTTGTTTTTAATGACTGATTCCAGGATGTTCAATTTTTCTTTAATTTCTAATTGGTTCTGGTTTAAGTCTTTTTGTGGGATGTTTTTGTATAGGTTATCAAAGTAAGTTTTCCAAATTCCTACATCTTGTATGGCTAATTCTTGTGGCTTTGATGTGCTTAAATTGTTCCACATGTCCCAGAACTGATTTTGGTCAATTGCGTTTTCAATTTCATCAAGTGTCTTGTTGGTATAATTCAATTTCTTGCATTTCAGTGTTTGTTTATACTGTTTCAGAGTTTCAAAGTATTCATATCGTAGCTCTGGGTTGTTTTGCTGCTTATGTTTTTTGTTTGACATTTGTCTTAGGTGTTTTCTAATTGTTTTACATTCATTATCAAACCATTTGTCAGAAACATTTTGATTTTTGCTTCTGATGTTGCATTGCTTTGGTTTTCTCAAATTTGCTTTCGATGCTGCTTTTTGGAATATGCAGTTGATGTTTTGGGTAGCTGAATTGACACCATCTTTATTGTTTTGGTACTGTGAGTTATTGAAAAACTGTATAGAGTTCATCATTTCATTTGAGTTCAATGTTTCAATGAATGCCTCTGCACTGTTTGGAGCCCATCTGAACGATTGGT
>NC_048593.1:12644900-12744900 GCF_013265735.2 Oncorhynchus mykiss | reverse complement strand
CGAGTCTCCTTATCTCCATCTTTAACATGTCGACATGTGTTTGTATGCAACCACTCAAATTCATACAAACTGCTACAGATGCAAAAGCTGACTCATATTCACCTTGTCTACTTGTCCAATTCTTCCATCTTGTCTGGAATATATATATGTTTTAGTTGGCACACCTGTGTGATGTCTTGCATATACACACATGAATAAAAATGTATTCACCCCGGACATGAGACTTAAATTGATTTGAAACCTTACTGAATCATAAGCGCAACATGTCTTGATTGGAGAAAGTACGCGTGTTGTTTGTTGTTTTACTTTAACATAGTAGGTAGTAAAAATGTGAAGAAAAGGCTATGAAAAAGATATGGTTTTGTAAGCAACTTAAAACCAAAATCAACATGAGTAGTTTATACAAAGCTTTTGCATTTTGTGGCCATGATAGTTGCATATCTTCATTAAGGAACTGTCTGCTGTTAGCTGACAACAGGATGCTTTTAAAAAAAAAGTTTTATTCGAGTTTTATATATAAATAGTACCAGTCAAAAGTTTGGACACACCTACTCATTCAAGGGTTTTTCTTTATTTTAATGGTAGAATAATAGTAAAGACATCAAAACTATGAAATAACACATGGAATCATGTAGTAACCAAAAAAGTGTTAAGTAAATCAAAATACATGTTATTTTTTAGATTCTTCAAAGTAGCTCACTTTCAAAGTACCCTTTGCCTTGATAACAGCTTTGCACACTCTTGGCATTCTCTCAACCAGCTTCACCTGGAATGCTTTTCCAACATTCTTGAAGGAGTTCCCACATATGCTGAGCACTTATTGGCTGCTTTTTCTTCACTCCAAGGTCCAATCATCCCAAACCCTCTCAGTTGGTTTGAGGTAGGTAACACTACAACAGTGACAGAACTGCAAGTGTATTTTTAATTCACAGCAGAATATTCATAGTCATAAATGGACTTGTAGTAATTCGAGAAGCATCCAACTGCAGATTATGCGTGCTGAAGCCACGTGGTCTGCGAACCTCAAAGTGCATGCCCATGTGTTTCAGATGCATTTTTGGGGGGTATCAAATGGTATGTGCACACGCAACCTGTAGACGTGTGTTTGTCTTGTGTATCACGTGAGTCAGAAGCTTTTTTCCAGGCTGTCAGTGTGCTACGCACAAACCAGATAAGGACTGTTGCTTGTGTAGCTAGCTAGCTAGTACACACTAGCTAGGCTATCATCTAATTCGAAATGTGATTTCACCACCCATTCTGTATCTTGTCAGCTCGGGGATTTGAACTTCCAACCTTCCGGTTACTAGTCCAACACTCTAACCAGGCTACCCTGCCACCCATTATCTGTCATCCTGTCTCATCTCGTATGTCTCACAGCGTCTGTGGCATGAGAAGGTACAGTGGGGCAAAAAAGTATTTAGTCAGCCACCAATTGTGCAAGTTCTCCCACTTAAAAAGATGAGAGAGGCCTGTAATTTTCATCATAGATAACAAGTTCAAACAGGTGCCAATAATTCAGGTAACGAGTGGAGGACAGAGGAGCCTCTTAAAGAAGAAGTTACAGGTCTGTGAGAGCCTGAAATCTTGCTTGTTTGTAGGTGACCAAATACTTATTTTCCACCATAATTTGCAAATAAATTCATAAAAAATCCTACAATGTGATTTTCTGGATTTTTTTTCACATTTTGTCTGTCATAGTTGAAGTGTACCTATGATGAAAATTTTAGGCCTCTCTCATATTTTTATGTGGGAGAACTTACACAATTGGTGGCTGACTAAATATTTTTTTGCCCCACTGTATCTGTTGGAGACAGACTCTATTGAATAATTCTGAAAATAAATTATTCTTGCATATTGAATTTATTCAAATGTCAAGCTGCAAGTTTTGCGACCATTGTTACATTGTTCACATATCCGGATACAGGCTTGAAAAATGTCATTACTCATTTGCGAATCGTACTTGCAACCACGAATCTCAGTGTGCGACCACGAAATACAAAATACAAACTCACAGGTTTCTGTCATCATTATTATCCCACACAGCCCCGCTCAAACAACAATTATGTGGATGTTTGCCAATGTGGGTTGATTCTCAATCTGACTGAATCGAGGCCTCGTAACACCAAGAAATTATTCCACAGTTGAATGAATTCATTATAATTGCTAACTGTTTGGTGACAAAGAACATAGCTTTCTCTTCTCTATCTATCCTCTCCCCTCTGCTCACTCATGTCTCACATTTTACTTTTAAAAAAAGGGAGACAGGAGTCAGTCCATTGCTCCTTCCATCTCCCTGAGGGGAAAACTTTCCCAGGGGTGAAACTGGAGGGAAACCTTGATTTTCATTCAGGGATGAAATTAAAAACGTGTCTCCTTCCCAAGTGTGTGTGTGTGTGTGTGTGTGTGTGTGTGTGTGTGTGTGTGTGTGTGTGTGTGTGTGTGTGTGTGTGTGTGTGTGTGTGTGTGTGTGTGTGTGTGTGTGTGTGTGTGTGTGTGTGTGTGTGTGTGTGTGTACGTGCGTGCATGCGTGTTTCTTTTTTTGTATGAATTCTCAAAACTCATGCCACAAATGCACAATGCTATAAATGTTAATTGGACGACACAACAAGCATTTCCCTCACTGTTTGTTTTGGTAAACAACATATGGCGAGACAAACAAAAGCAAGGTGGATGTTTGTTTTTTGTAAGGACAGGAATAATAAGCAGGCATTTGAGCAGAGTGTTACATGTCGGAGAGGTGGTTAAGTAACCACGCTCACATTATGAGTAAACTAGCCTAACAACTGAATACTTGCATTCGCTCCCAATGCTAATGCCTAGGATTAAGCTCAGCAGGCTAACAGCCTACCAACTCTCACAGTCTCACGTCAGAGTTAGATGTTCAGCCATGCTTCTCAAACGCCAAATTTCAAAGTGGTTCCAAACGTCAAATGTTCAAGGTGTTTAAGGTTAGGGTTAAGTTCAGGCATTAAGTCTGAATGGTTAAGGTTAGGCAATAAGTCTGAATGGTTAAGGTTAGGCATTAAGTCCGAATGGGTAGATGGATGGGCAGAGCTTCTCCCTCTGATTCTAAAGGTTGCAAGTTTGAATCCAGTGATAGTAAGTTGTTTCTGATAAGCTTACGCCCATCCGCCATGCCCTAGCAAAACTAAAACGTACTTGAAGGTAACAGTGCTCACTGTTGCCCCTAGTGGCCGGTTTCCACATCATCTCCTAACGTCCTCAGACATGGATGGACATCGAATACTGACTTGTATCACGGGGGACCTGGCTGGAAAGATTATAGGTTGTGTTAGTGTCAGAGCTTGTGTGTGTGTGTGTGTTATTTTTGGGGGTGAGTGAGTGTGTTGTGTTTGTGCGTTTGTGCAATCTGAGATATCCCTGTCACTGTGTCCTCGTCTGGTGCTCTCGGAATTGGCCCTGAGGACAGAAAAGTAATATGGTGTTCAACCAAGCAGCTGATATCTAACATCTGATCCCAGCGCTGTGTGTGTGTGTGTGTGTCTTCGTGTGTGTGTGTGTATGTCACAAGAGGCTGATGAGGGGTGGATGGCTATTAATAATGGCTGGAATGGAGTGCATGGAATGGTATCAACCACATGGAAACCGTGGGTTCAGTGACTGATAGCATTATATTTCATCCATTCCAGCCATTACTATGAGCCCGTCCTCCCCAATTAAGGTGCCACCAACCTCCTGTGGTGTATGTGTGTGTCTGCGGTCTCCTATTGCTATTTCCATCAGTGTCTCCAGGGTGCGATTCGATCTAAGCGTGTGTGTGTGTGTGTGTGCGAATCGGTGTGTGTGTGTGTGCGCGCGTCAGTGTGTGTTTGTGTGTTCCACAAGTCGTTTGCACCTCTGTGTGTATGTGCGTGAGCCACTTATACACTGCCTGTCTAAGGTCACTAGGTTTCCAGCAGAGGGCGATGTAATACCATCATTATGCTGGCCTAAAACTAAGCCCGTTGGCTTCAGAACCTGAAACTGATACAATGAAAGCAAAAGGAACATCTTATCAAGCATTCTGCTTTTGCTCTCTCTCTCTCTCTCTCTCTCTCTCTCTCTCTCTCTCTCTCTCTCTCTCTCTCTCTCTCTCTCTCTCTCTCTTTCTTCCAGGAGGATCAGACATATCATTGCTGTGCTATATCCATGCATTTGTATGATTCCCCTCCACTGCATGTTTTACTGTGGATCCAAATAAAGTAGTCAAAATGTACACCTGCTCTCTCTCACATACACAGATACAGAGCAGAAAAAAAATGTGTAGAAAGTAGTCAAGGCCTTTTCATTGAAAGAAAAAGAAGATGAGTCAAGGCCTGATATCCACACAGACTGAACCCTTACTCTACCAATGTTGGGAGAGGAATGCATCCTGTGACACATGAGGCACCAAACCACACTTCTTAACACCGGCCCACTAAACCCAGAAGCACCAATGCGTCAGACTAACAACTGAAGTCAGCCTGTAGGTGCCTGGCATTGCTAGAGTGCAAAAGCCCCATCTGTCCCCCTATCCTGGGACAATTGTGCACCGCCCGGTAAAGGCTGTTTGTGACACTGCCTGGGATCAAACCTGGGTCTTTGGTGACATGCCGAGCATTGTGATGCAGTGTCTTAGACCACTGCACCACTTGGGAGGCCCCTCTCTCCCAGTGTTTTTATCAGATTTTAATCCCTCTTATTTGCTGGATTGAAATGGTATCTAACTGCTTCTGAATATTGATTGTGTGTGTGTGTGTGTGTGTGTGTGTGTGTGTGTGTGTGTGTGTGTGTGTGTGTGTGTGTGTGTGTGTGTGTGTGTGTGTGTGTGTGTGTGTCTGTACACAGTGGGCCATGTGTGTAAGAGGCGGCTTACCACTTTCCTTCTCCATTTCACTCTCTGTCTCCTCCTTTCTTCTACATCTTTTTTTCGAATCTCTTGCCACACATGTACACATTTTTTTTTGACAAGCTTAGGAATCTCCCGGTAACATGACAGCAGTGACAGAACTCTGAGTGCGACGATTCTACATGTGCACGTGAATCTTTGATTCATAGTCGTAAATTGTTTTGAAGTCATTTGAGAAGCTGCAGATTGTGCACGTTGACGCCATGTGGTATGTGCTCATGCAGCCTGTAGAGGTTTGTTGGTCTCGTGTATGGCGTGAGTCAGTATCTTTGTTCCAGGGCGTCACTGTGCTACGCACATGAGAGTCGGGCCCACTAGCTCTGGTCCACTATTGATTGAGCAGCTAGCTAGTATACACTAGCTAGCTGGCTAGTACACACTAGCTAGCTGGCTAGTACACACTAGCTAGCTGGCTAGTACACACTAGCTAGCTGGCTAGTACACACTAGCTAGGCTATCTTCTAATTCTAAATGTGATTTCAGCACCATCCTCTCTGGCATCATCCAACATCCTGTCTCATCTCGACATGTCTCACAGCGTCTCTGGCGTGAGAAGGTATCTGTCGGAGCCAGACTCCAATTGAATAATTCTGAAAATAAATTATTCTTGCAAATCCTATCAAATGTATTCAAATGTCAAGTTGCAAGTTTGCGACCGTCGTTGTGTTTCTCACACATCATGACCCAAGCTTGCAAAAGTCAAATACACATAGGCGAATCGTACTTTCAGCCCCGAATCTCAGTGTGCGACCACGAAATGCAAAATACAAACCCACAGGTTTCTGTCATCATTATTATTCCACACAACACCGTCGAAACAACCACTATGTGGAAGTCCACAGTTGAATTATTTCATTATAATTCCTAACTGATTGTTGACAAAGAACATACCTTTCTCTTCTCTCTCTCTCCTCTCCCTCTACACTCAGTACTGTCTCTCTTTCTTTCATGTACCATTTTTTTCTCTGTTTGTTCTCTTCCAGTCCCTCGCTCCTCCCGTCTCCCTGAGGGAAAAACATTCCCATTTGTGAAACTGGAGGGAAACCTTGATTTTCATTCAGGGATGAAATGAGAAACACATTTCCTTCCCAAGAGAGAGAGTGTGTGTGTGTGTGTGTGGTGTGTGTGTGTGTGTTCCTTTGTTTGTATGAATTCTCAACACGCGTGCCACAAATACACAATGCTATAAGTGTTCATGGGACTACGCAAAGAACATTTCCCTGAGTGTTTGTTTTGGCAAGACAAACAAAAGCAAATGGATGTTTGTTTTGTAAGCAGAGAAATAATTAGCAAGTATTTGAGTAGAGTGTTACAAGTAGCAGAGGTGGTTAAGTGACTATGCTCGCATAATGAGGAGCCTAGGTTGAGACTTGAATACTTGCATTAGCTTCCAAAGCTAATGCCTAGGATTTAGCTCATCAGGTTAACCCAATCTTGCAGAAATTTAAAATCTTGTGGATCACACAAAGCAGAAATTATTCATGGGATCTTCTAAAGATCAATGGGACAGATCAGAAGTTGTGTTTGTGTTGGAGGTTGTGTGTGTGTTTAAAAAATTGTTGTGTTTGTGTGTGTGCATGTGTGTGTACTCTGCGATATCCCTGTTATTGTATCTGCGTCTGGTGCTATCGGAATTGGTCCTGAGGACAGATAAGGAATATTATGGTGTAAAAGCCAGCAGCTGATATGTTACAACTGATCCCAGCGCAGTGTGTGTGTGTGTGCATGTGTGTGTGTGAGTGTGTGTGTTTGTGTGTGAGTGCATGTGTGTGTATATGTTTCACCAGCCCAGATGGGATTTCCATCAGTGTCTCGAGGGTATGATTCAATCTAAGTGTGGGTTTCTGTGTGTGGCTCAGTGTGTGTGTGTGTCTCAGTGGGTTGTGATGGGTGTGTGTAACAACTTATACACTGTCTAAGGTCACTAGGTTTCCAGCAGAGGGGGATGTAATACCATCATTATGCTGACCTAAACTTAGTCTGCTGGCTTCCGAACCTGAAACTGATACAGTAAAAGCAAAAGGAACATTTTATCTTGCTTTCCTGTCAATTTGTATGATTCCCCTCCACCGTAATGTTTTACTGTGGATCCAAATAAAGTAGTCAAAATGTGTGTATATGAAACACAAGCTAACTAATCCTGTTCTCTCTTCTCTTCTCTTCTCTTCTCTTCTCTTCTCTTCTCTTCTCTTCTCTTCTCTTCTCTTCTCTTCTCTTCTCTTCTCTTCTCTTCTCTTCTCTTCTCTTCTCTTCTCTTCTCTTCTCTTCTCTTCTCTTCTCTTCTCTTCTCTTCTCTTCTCTTCTCTTCTCTTCTCTTCTCTTCTCTTCTCTTCTCTTCTCTTCTCTTCTCTTCTCTTTTCTTTTCTTTTCTTTTCTTCTCTTCTCTTAATTCAATTCAGTTTGTTTCAATTTCAATTTATTGGGCTTTATTGGCATGGGAAACATATGTTTACATTGCCAAAGCAAGTGAAATAGATAATAAACAAAAGTGATATCAACAATAAAAAATGAACAGTAAACATATTCACAAAAGTTCCAAAATAATAAAGACATTTCAAATGTCATATCATGTCTATATACAGTGTTGTAATGATGTGGAAATAGTTCAAGTACAAAAGAGAAAATACATTAACATAAATATAGGTTGTATTTACAATGGTGTTTGTTCTTCACTGGTTGCCCTTTTCTTGTGGCAACAGGTCACAAATCTTACCGTTGTGATTGCACACTGTAGTATTTCACCCAATAGATATGGGAGTTTATCAAAATTGGATTTGTTTTCAAATTCTTTGTGGATCTGTGTAATCTGAGGGAAATATTTGTCTCTAATATGGTCATAGATTTGGCAGGAGGTTAGGAAGTGCAGCTCAGTTTCCACCTCACTTTGTGGGCAGTGTGCACATAGCCTGTCTTCTCTTGAGAGCCAGGTCTGCCTACGGCAGCCTTTCTCAATAGCAAGGCTAAGCTCACTGAGTGTGTACATAGTCAAAGATTTCCTTAATTTTGGGTCAGTCACAGTGGTCAGGTATTCTGCCACAGTGTACTCTCTGTTAAGGTCAAATAAAATTATTGTTTGCCCTTTTTTTTTATAAATTCTTTCCAATGTCTCAAGTAATTATCTTTTTGTTTTCTCATGATTTGGTTGGGTCTAATTGTGTTGCTGTCCTGGGGCTCTGTGGTGTCTGTGGGGTCTGTTTGTGTTTGTGAACAGAGCCCCAGGACCAGCTTGCTTAGGGGGCTCTTCTCCAGGTGAATTTCTCTGTAGGTGATGGCTTTGTTATGGAAGGTTTGGGAATCACTTTCTTTTAGGTGGTTGTAGAATTTCAAATGTCTTCACAGCTTTGTGGAAGTTTTCACAGCTTAGTGGAAGTAACCTATGGCACTGATTTTTATGGCTGAGGTATGTCTAGTTTTTTGTGTGCTCTAGGGCAACAGTGTCTAGATGGTATTTGCATTCGTGGACCTGGCAACTGGACTTTTTTCAGAACACCATTATTTTTGTCTTACTGATATGTATTGTCAGGGCACAGGCCTGACAGAATCTGTGCAGAATATGTAGATGCTGCTGTAGGCCCTCCTTGGTTGGGGACAGAAGCACCAGATCATCAGCAAACAGTATACATTTGACTTTAGATTCTAGTAGGGTGAGGCCAGGTGCTGCAGACTGTTCTAGCGCCCTCGCCAATTCCTTGATATGTATGTTGAAGAGCGTGGGGCTTAAGCTGCATCCCTGTCTCACCCCCCGGCCATGTGGAAAGAAATGTGTGTGTTTTTTGTCAATTTTAACCACACACTTGTTGTTTATGTACATAACGTTGTATGTTTTTTCCCCAACACCACTTTCCATCAATTTGTATAGCAGACCCTCATGCCAAACATTTTGCCTTTGTTTTGTTTGTCAGTTAGGGTGTGCAGGGTGAATACTTCATCTGTCGTTCTGTAATTTGGTAAAATGTCAATCTGACATTTTCTCAGTATATTGTTTTCGCTGAGGAAATTTACAAGTCTGCTGTTAATGATAATGCAGAGGATTTTCCAAGGTTGCTGTTGACGCATAAAACCCAGTAGTTATTGGGGTCAAATTTGTCTCCACTTTTGTGGATTGGGGTAATCAGTCTTTGGTTCCAAATATTGGGAAATGTACCAGAGCTGAGGATGATGTTAAAGAGTTTAAATTAAGCCAATTGGAATTTGTGGTCTATATATATTATCATTTCATTTATGATACCATCAACCCCGCAGGCCTTTTGTTTTGTTTATTTTGTCCTGTAGTTCATTCAATGTAATTGGAGAATCCAGTGGGTTCTGGTAGTCTTTAATAGTTAATTCTATGGTTTGTATTTGATCATGTATATGTTTTTGCTGTTTGTTCTTTGGTATAGAGCCAAAAAGATTGGAGAAGTGGTTTATTCATACATTCCATTTGGGATGGATAACTCTTCATGTTGTTGTTTGTTTAGAGTTTTCCCAGAAGTGGTTTTAACTTTCTAAGGTTAACAATTTGTCCAGGAACTTGTCTAGAAGGGATTTTCATTTGTTGTTGCCTGATTGTTTTTTTGGTAGATTTGCACACTAATTTGCTTCCATCTATAGTATTTCTTAATATTATTCAGTTCCTTTGGCTTTGATGCCTCATGATTGTGCATAGCTCTGGTCAAGTAGAGTGCAGTTTTGCTGTGATCTGATAGGGGTATCAGTGAACGGAGTGTGAATGCTCTAAGAGACTCTGGGTTGAGGTCAGTGATAAAGTAGTCTACAGTACTACTGCCTAGAGATGAGCTATAGGTGTAAATACTGTAGGAGTCCCCTCGAAGCCTACCATTGACTATGTACGTACCCAGCATCCAACAGAGCTGCAGGAGTTGAGACCTGTTTTTCTTGGTTAACCTGTTGCGACGAGCAATCCCGTGTCCGGGAGCGTAATTATAGCCTCAAGCTCATTACCATAACGCAACGTTAACTATTCATGAAAATCGCAAATGAAAGGAAATAAATATATTGGCTCACAAGCTTAGCCTTTTGTTAACAACACTGTCATCTCAGATTTTAAAAAAATGCTTTTCAACCAAAGCTACACAAGCATTTGTGTAAGAGTATTGATAGCTAGCATAGCATTAAGCCTAGCATTCAGCAGGCAACATTTTCACAAAAACAAGAAAAGCATTCAAATAAAATAATTTACCTTTGAAGAACTTCGAATGTTTTCAATGAGGAGACTCTCAGTTAGATAGCAAATGTTCAGTTTTTCCAAAAATATTATTTGTGTAGGAGAAATTGCTCCGTTTTGTTCATCACGTTTGGCTAAGAAAAGAAAACGAAAATTCAGTCATTACAACGGCAAACTTTTTTCCAAATTAACTCCATAATATCGACAGAAACATGGCAAACGTTGTTTATAATCAATCCTCAAGGTGTTTTTCACATATCTATTCGATGATAAATCACTCGTGGCAGTTTGGTTTCTCCTCTGAACAAAATGGAAAAATGCACGCACCTGGAGATTACGCAATAGTTTCGACGGAGGACACCGAGCGGACACCTGGTAAATGTAGTCTCTTATGGTCAATTTTCCAATGATATGCCTACAAATACGTCACTGTATGAAATTTCATCTTGGTTTCGCCTGTAGCATTAGTTCTGTGGCACTCACAGACAATATCTTTGCAGTTTTGGAAACGTCAGAGTGCTTTCTTTCCAAAGCTGTCAATTATATGCATAGTCGAGCATCTTTTCGTGACAAAATATCTTGTTTAAAACGGGAACGTTTTTCATCCAAAAATGAAATTCTGCCCCCAGAGGTTCAATAGGTTAAGTTGTTGTAGTTGTGTCTAGGGGGGCATATGGGGAGGGAATTCTGTCACCTCCAAGTAGGTGTTTGTCCCCCTGTGTGCTGAAGGTGTCAGGTTCTTGTCCAGTTCTGGCATTTAGGTCTCCATAGACTAGTATAAGTTCCTGGGCCTGGAAATTGTGGATCTCCCCTCTAGGATGGAGAAGCTGCCATCGTTAAAGTATGGAGATTCTATTGGGGGATTTTGTTAGCACACATGAGGAAATTTTTCTCTAAGATAATTTCCTTATATCTAGTCAGGTGTAAAATGTTCCTGTTTCGACTAATTTAAAAGAGTGGGTTAGGTATGCTCTTTACCAAATTAGCATACAGTCTTTTCCCTGTTTCACACCTGGTAGTTTGGCGGGATGGGAGTACCAGCTCTCTGTAACCTAGAGGGCAACCATGATTATACCATGATTCTGTGTAGGATGACAATGTCTATATTTCCAATTTCCTTGATGCAATCTGGGTTCCTGCTCTTTAGGCCCAAGGCCTTGTATATTCTAGGATGAGATAGTAAAAGCTTTGTGTTCCATAGTGTCTAATGTTGGTTTGTGTGGTTTAGGCCGGGCCATCACAGCAGGTGTGAGCAGACCATGTTGAGCATCTGATACATACCTCTTAGGTCACAGGATGGGGCTTGGGCGGGTGTAATAGTGGGGGTTGGGCCTGTTGCTCTGCTCACGGCCTGGACATATGTCCTGCTGTCATGTTGAGGTCCTTGCCGCAGGGGCGGGGGTCATGGGGTGGGCAGAAGGGGCATAGGTCTGATATGGGGGGTGGCCAGGGTTTGCTTGGGGTGGTCTTAGCTAGTTGGGGTATGGCTGGTGATGCTGTGGTCTGCGTGTAGGTCCTCTTGTCGTGGGTTCTCTCGGTGCAGGTCCTTTGGAAGGGGGTCTTCCAGGTCTGGGAAGGTGTCTCGCTGGTCTGGGCGGGATGTCCGTTGCTCTGTTGCTTCTGTGTGAGGTGCTGGGGCTACTGTTGAGGGTGACATCCTTTATGGTCCTGACAAAATTTGGTATTGTTGCCTTGTAGAGGTGGACCTGGTCGTAAAGGCTGTTCAAGTCCAGGGTGGAGTGGTGGGCCAGGTAGACATTAGGTTTTGTTACATAGTCTCACAAAATGCTTGCTTTCACCCGCTGTATGGTGGCACGGGGAAAGTATTTTCCTGGTAGCAGGGTGCAGATAACCACGTGTGCGTTGAGGAAAGTGGAAAAAGCATTTTCAATCACTCCCTTCAGTGCTGTGGCCACCCTTTCCTGCTGGGTCCTCAGGTCATTTGTGCCCGTGTGAATGTGGCTGGGGACCCTAGTCTGTCCCTTGACAACAGTTCCAGGTCATGCCTAGTGTTTGGGCTCCAGAATTTAACCCCTTTGTGTTTGGGAAAAAGTTTATCCTCTTGAATGTATTTGCCATTCGAGTCCATGAGGAGCACAATCTCTGGCTTTTGTGTGTCCTCAGTGGATGTGTGGGGGTTGTCAGGAGGGCTATCGGGTGAGCCGACAGGGGGGCTGTTAGGAGGGGTGGGGTCTGTTGGGTTGGTGGGCCCTGTGTTGTCTTTCCCATTGTGGTGTTGAGGTTGTGGTCCAGGGCTGAGGGTGGGCTGTTCTGCTGACTTCTCTGGGGGAGTGTCCTGCTCTCTGTCACCCATCAGCTTTCTGACCTCATCCTTCAGTGCCATGTGTGCCTCTTTAAGTTCTCTCACCTCAGTCTGTAGAACAGCCAGATATCTCAGACACCTTCTGCCTCCCGGGTCTTGTTGGGGGGGGGGGGGGGGGGGGGTGTTGTTGTGCTGGTCTGTTTTGTGGGTTTGTTCTGTCTGGATTGTGTGTACTAGCTCTCTGAGCTCCACCATGTCTCTCTCCAGCTCTGTAAATGTATCCCTCTCAATGATGGAGGAGCAGTGCAGTTGTGGGACCTGGATGTGTTCAGTGCTGGGGGGGGGGGGGGGGTGACTATCCTTGTCTGCAAGACAGTTTAAAGAGGTGTGATCAGATCCTCTGGATGGGGGAGTCGTCACAGAGAGAGAGAGATTTTCCAGCTGTGCTCTCTCTTTGATCCCGTAAAAATCCTGCTGGAACTGCATGAGGATGCCCTTGCACCATTACTGTCCCAGACTTGTACACGTTGACAGAGGTTGTTTCAATTTCCTCAATGTCTAGTATTCTGAGTTTCCACGCTGGGCCAATACCCTCTCTCTTGACATATGGGTAGTGTGCTCTTAGTGGATGGTCTGTGTGGAAAATTAAGTTGTTTGCGTTACCCTCTTTATAGCAGTCAGCCAATAGTGTCTCTGGATTGTCATTGAGCTTATTTTTTAAACTTATTCTTTCTCTCTCTTTCTCTCTCTATGTTTCTCTAAGCGCTTTTATGTCATAATCATATTCTCCTGCACTCAGCCTCCCTGTCATAAGCTGAGAGTAGTTGGTCACACACAGACACACACACGGACGCACGCACACACACACACACACAGAGCAGAGAGCACATTGTCCTCTCCTAGTCAAGACTATGTGTTGTGCCTTTTCATAAAGAAGAAAAACAAGAAAACAAACGAGATGAGTGAAGGAACGAGGGAAGGAGGCCTGGTATCCACACAAACTGAGAGAACTCTCTCCCTCTCCTTGTCTCTTCTTCCTCTCCTCCTCACTCTCTCACCTCACTCTCCTCATCTCTCTCTCTCTCGCTCTCACTCTCTCTCCCAGTGTTTTAATAGATTTTAATCCCTCTATCTGCATACCCCACTGGAGTGAAATTACATGTAAATGCTTCTGAGTAGTGCGTGTGCGTGTATGTGTGTCTGTGCACAGTGGGCCATGGTGCAAGAGGCAGCTTACCACTTTGCTTCTCCATGTCAGCCTCTGCCTCCTCCTTTCTTCTACCTCTTTCCTTCCCCTCTCCCTCTCCATATCCCCTCTTTCCTCTCCCTTTCTCTCCCTCCCCACCTCTGTCCTTCTCACTGGTCACGTAGCCAGAAATTAGTTGGTGGGTGGGCCTACTGAAATATAGGTGGACCAAAATTGAGGCACTTAAATCATCATTAAAAGTTAACGCTAAAAGCATAGACTACCTTACTGCTGCACTATTGTACTCGATCGCACACAAACCGCTTAACACCTGATTTCAAAGACCAAGCAGTGGTTTATTTCCAATGTAAATCCATGACTTGCATTTCACAAGTGACCCACAGCCTACACACTACACACAAACTAGAACAGAAGGCCATGACATTGCACCGTTCACAATTGGCTCAGCAGACCTTTCAGTTTTACTGGATCCCATCCAGGATATCGGCGGAACTAATTGCAGTGCACACATGCATAGTACAGTATATAGATGTAAACACACAAATGTGATTGACTGAGGAGGCTGATGAACAGCATGTGTATTTGAGGCAGGGAATGGAGTCATGCTTTCATTTAATCAAAATGGGATTTTTATCCATATCTTTATATGGGGCGGTTTCCGGGACAGAGTTTAATTTAAATCAGGACTAGGCTAATTCTACTTAAATTGATCTAGTTTTTTTTATGGCTTTCTGAGACGCTGCTTAACTTCAGATGAATTAGTTCTAGGCTAGGTAGTCCCAGACTAAGGTACGTAAGGACTAACCAGTTCATCTTTGTGAAGCCCAATTAGATGAATAATGTGTACTTGGTGCTGACCTTAGGATGTTTAAACAAAACAGGGATAGGACACTAATACATAAGCATTGTGTGGAATTGGAGCAAGTCACCAAAACCAAACAATGGACTGAGGTAAAAGAAAACATTCAAATAATTTCAGTGGCTTTGTAAAATCTCCCTTGGAGCAAATTGTGACCTATTTCAGGAAACTGGGCGTATGTCCCATGTCACTACTTCACAGGAGAGGCATTTGAAAGTATTTTTTTTTAAATAATCAAAATGTATTTTTGGGCAGAAATGCCTTCTGGAATATGTGAACTTTTATGTGCCTCAAATAACAAGCTTGTACTCCATCTGTAAATACGAATACAATTGTTATATTACAAGCCTAGTTGGTTTAGCCACGGAAAAGGAAAGGAACCTTCCCACTAGCCATGACTGGCTGAGATAATGGATGGGCTGGACATGCCGAGAGATGAGTTGGGATTTGTCTACCATGTAACATGCTTCTGTCTATAACGTGAGCTGCTCAGTAAGTGTTGACAATCCTTTCTACAGTAGCTTTTTTGAAAAATATTTGATGATATGATATGTTAAGATATGTTAGCCATCAAGAACTATGAACGTTTTGCTACGTTTCTCAACAACATTGATGCCCTAAATTTAGCAGGGGCCATTGACAGATCAATTGGAACAAGTTGTGATGGGCTACTTTCTGCACACTCGAAGGTCAGTGTGAATCGGAGTGACGTGACACAACGCTGGCCAGACAAGATGTACAGTACCAGTCAAAAGTTTGGACACACCTACTTTATTTGTTCTATTTTCTAAATTATAGAATAATAGTGAAGACATCAAAACTATGAAATAACACATATGGAATCATGTAGTAACCAATAAAGTGTTAAACAAATCAAGATATATGTTATATTTGACATTCATCAAAGTAGCCAGCCTTTGCCAAGAGTGTGCAAAGCTGTCATCAAGACATTCTCTCAACCAGCTTCATGAGGTAGTCACCTGGAATGCATTTCTTAATGCGTTTGAGCCAATCAGTTGTGTTGTGACAAGGTAGGGGTGGTATACAGAAGAAAGACCTATTTGATAAAAGACCAAGTCCATATTATGGTAAGAACAGCTCAAATAAGCAAAGAGAAACGGCAGTCCATTATTACTTTAAAATTTCAAGAACTTTTAAAGTTTCTTCAAGCGCTGTCGCAAAAACCATCAAGCGCTATGATGAAACTGGCGCTCATGAGGACCGCCACAGGAAAGAAGACCCAGAGTTACCTCTGCTGCAGAGGATAAGTTCATTACTTACCAGCCTCAAATATTGCAGGGCAAATAAATGCTTGACAGAGTTCAAGTAACAGACACAATTCAACATTAACTGTTCAGAGGAGACTGCATGAATATGGCCTTTATGGTTGAATTGCTGCAATGAAACCACTACAAAAGGACACCAGTAATAAGAAGATACTTGCTTGGGCCAAGAAACACGAGCGAAGGACATTAGACCGGTGGAAATTTGTCCCTTGGTCTGATGAGTCCAAATGTGCAATTTTTGGTCCCAACCGCTGTGTCTTTGTGAGACGCAGAGTAGGTGAATGGATGATCTCTGCATGTGTGGTTCCCACCATGACTCATGGAGGAGGAGGTGTGCTGGTGTGGGCGTGCTTTGCTAGTGACACTGTCTGTGATTTATTTAGAATTTAAGGGACACAACCAGCATGGCATTCTGAAGTGATACACCATCCCATCTGGTTTGCGCTTAGGGTTAATATAATTTGTCTTTCAACAGGACAATGACCCAACAGACCTCCAGGCTGTGTAAGAGCTATTTGACCAAGAAGGAGAGAGATGAAGTGCTGGTTCAGAAGACCTGGCCTCCACAATCTCCTGACCTCAACCCAATTGAGATGGTTTGGGATGAGTTGGACCGCAGAGTGAAGGAAAAGCAGGCAATAAGAGCTCAGCATATGTGGGAACTCCTTAAAAACGGTTGGAAAAGCATTCCAGTGGAAGTTGGTTGAGCAAATGCCAAGAGTGTGCAAAGCTGTCATAAAGGCAAAGGGTGGCTACTTTGAATAATCCCAAATATAAAATATATTTTGATTTGTTTAACACTTTTTTGGTTACTACATGATTCCATATGTGCTATTTCATAGTTTTGATGTCTTCATTACTTATTCTACAACATAGAAAATAGAAAAAATAAAGAAAAACCCTTGAATGAGGAGGTGTTCAAAATGTTGACTGTCACTGTAGCTACAAACAAAACAGTTAAATGGTTTTAGTCTGCTGTGAAGTGTTCATCCATATATACGGGTAAGAGTCTAGCTACATTTTCAGATATTATACATGTTATACATGTTAAAGCGTACTGTTTGCTAGATAGCGAATATTAGCTTGCTGGCTCTCTAGCTAACGTTCCTTGTATGATCTGTGTAGTGATATTATTAGAATAAGAAATGTGAAATCTATTTGAATAGCAAGTTATAGCCTAATGTTAGCTAGCTATCTAACATTGATCCTAGTTGACTAGCTTTAGCTACCTGCTGTTTAATACTACAGCTATGACAATGAGTTTGTATTGGTGGTAGTAGTATGGGTTGTGATTATGCCGATTCATTGTTTATCTAGGTAGCTAGCTAGCTAAATGTCCAAAGAAAAGACTCCACTTTGCCAGATGATTACATGATCCATCAAGTTAGTCAGGTGTGTCTGGGGGTGATTAAGGCCATATATTATATTTCATGAACATTTATACATGTCCAGACAATAGTGACCCATCCACTTAGCTAGATGTGGCTGGGGGATGGTTATAACATTTCTTTCACATGACCCATCCATTTAGACAGGTGTGTCTGGATAAGCGTCATCTAATAATGATCAAATATGTATCAAATATTTTTGTTTGGACACTTTCTGTTTTTGATTTTGCTGCTATGCAAATATGCAAGTAACTATTTCACTGTACCATTACACCTTCTGTATCCTGTGCATGTGACAAATAAACGTAGATCTTATTTGATATAGTGTGTGTTGACCAGAGATGGTAATGTTAAGAACAACAGGACTTGAACCAAAGTCAAATTAGGATATAGGCCAAGGGCTAAATAAAGTGTATTTCTCCCTGGAGTTTTTCCTTATTGTAGGCGACTACTTTTACCTCTTTTAGTCTTGAAATCGTTGGTTGTTAATTACGCTACTCACTCTGTTTAGCTTATGGCCTCACATGTGAATCCTTAAAGAGATGGGTGGGGCTAAGGCTTAAGAGGGTGTGAACGATGCTGACACAGAAAACCTCTCCAGTAGGTGTACCAAAACATTCAAGGACCATTTTCTCTAAAGAGTGGTTACAAGTTTATCAACTTTCAAAAAATAATTACTTTTCCATTGTTCCTCAACTGCAGTGTATTGTGACGACCCTCCCACTCTGTCTGACGAATTCATTCTCTATGCTCTTGTTTTCCTTATTAGGATGTCGGTGGGCGGAGCCGGGAGGGCCGTCAGCGAAATGGGAAACACCTGGGCCCGGGTGTGTCCCAGGTTAAATACATTTGTGTTAATTTGTTTTGGCACCTCTCATTATCACCATCTATGCATCCATCCACACTGTTGTTACTTGGATGTAGTTTACTTTACTTTATAAATATGTTTGTCATTTCTTTATCTCCCTTTGTTACGGGCTATGAGCCGGTTCGTAACAGTATGATATAGCACTTTCTAGCTCTGAGTCTCTGCTTTTATCCAACGTTAAAAACAGCATTTCAAATTTTGCTACATAGGACCGAATCCAGGTGGTGGGTCACAATTGTGTCAAACCACCCAATTATTGAGAAGAAACAGCATCATTCATCAACAGATTACAAGAAAAATAATGCCTGGACTACCTATTTGTAATGAATTAAACGCAAATGAAAAAGCCAACAAAAGGATGCTTCGGGTAAGATACTGTATTTATTGTCAGGTTAAAATGTTTGTTTTCTTGTGTAACACACCACAGTGGGGCCTAAATGTATTTGTGTGACTGAAATGTATCACAATCAATATGATACTTAATTACTAGTATCATTTCTATATTGTTTTGTCTTTCTTAGGTCCTGTGGAAAAACATAAAAATCGACTTAAAGAAGACAATTGCAGTTGCTCGTAGGGAGAGTTTCAAGACTGGTGGCAGACTCCCATTAAGACCGGAGACAAATGAGCTGGGGGATTTGATGACCGTGATCATTGATAGCCAGCAACCCCTGGAAGGTATCTCCGATGATGACCATTTGGACAGTTCAGATTGGGGACCTTTCCAATCCTCATTTGGTAGGACACATTCATTCAACATGTGCCACACCCCAGACTGCAGGGAAAATTGAATGTTGTCAGTCATCTCTTGGACTCCCAAAATAAAAATGATGTATTGAACTCAACCCTTGAAGAAATAGTGTTCTCTAATGCAGCAATGTAATCATTTTCATTGTAGTGTTTGAGAGATAAGCAGGATGTTACTATGCACACCTGGTTAAAATGGAGTGCATGTGTTCAGTGCGTGATATTGGAAATGTGTATCTGATTGGATGCGCATAGTTTTTTTGGCAGGCCCTCATTGGTTGTTGGCCAAGGTATTCAAGTGTGCTCCCTTTGAATGGGTACAGATGGACTCAGCTTGGAACCTGCTATGTTGAATCCGCAGTCATGTTGGGAAAAAAAAACATCTTTGTGATGTTAACGCTTTATACTGTCAAGTTTCTATTTGCAAATAACTAAAAATGACCTGCTTCCTTTTACTGGGGATGCAACAGATTGGCGACAAGGAACCAGAATTTTTGTCTGAAGGGGAACATAGCGAGCAAGAAAGTGCTAACTCCATCGAGACAGTCTGTGTGAAAAGTTAGCGCTGAAGATGGCAATGCCGAGGAAAGTGAGGAAAGTTTCAAAGCCTATTTGGAAAGGTTAGAACAGTATTTAGAGGCTATTGGGCTCAAGTACAAAAAAAGTATAAATCCATTTTTCAGACGATTATTGACAGAAAGACCCACAATTTGTTAGTGGACTTATTTGCGCCAGAGAACCTCAATGAAAAAACGTTGACAGTTGTTTGCCCTGTTGAAAAGTCACAACATACCGAGGACAATTTTTATTGCTGAAATATGCACGTTTCATGCAAGAAGTCAACTCGAGGGAGAGTCGATTAGTGAGTACTTGGTTTAAGAAAATTATCAGTTTCTTGAGTCATTTACGTGATAGATTTGTGTGAGGTGTTAAAGGTGCAGAGCTGAGAAACCGTTAACTGAACGTAGCTCACAAAAAAGACTTAACAGTAGCACTTGCTGTGGATATGGAATTTTCTTTTTAAGTAATACACACACACACACACAGGATAACTTTTTAAAGGAGAACAGGATACATTAACAGAGCAGCTGTCATATTTCTCTCTATTCAACCCTTTTTGAAGAATGTCCTTCTTCTGCAATTTCAACCACTTTCAGGGCAAATTGATTTGCCATCTCAAAGTCAACCTCTCCCTCTCATGGCATTGTTTAATTGAGGAGCTAATTCTGAGAGTAATATTTTGTTAGTTAATGTTTGTTTCTCTTAGATGTTATATATTATGGAAATACAATGAGAGTTAAGTGGAAGGGGATGTTTAGTTAATGAAACACATTATTTTTTATCTATGATCAAATGGTCTTTCCTGAAGAATGCCTATAAATATTCCACGGAATATGAATAAAGGTTTTACCCATCATTTTCCCAAGAAGCCAACTGATTTACACATGACCTATTGGCTTTGTTCTTATGTTATGAACTCTAGTAATTGGATGTTCACCTTGCTCTCCTCTTTTTGAAAAAACACATTGTTTAGGACCAGCACAATATTTTTATAACATGGGTTGTAACGTACAGTCTGTGTGTGTGTGTGTGCGATAAGGGAGCAGCAGGTAGCTGTTGATTCAATCAGAAAACCATTTTCTCTCTTGGTGCAGGATAGAATCTGTCTTCAGGCTAATGTCCCTGTGCAAACATCGACAGTTTGTTTGTTTTGTGTGTGTCCGTACGCCGGTGCGTCCGTGCATCCGTGTGTATCACAGCTTCCGTCGCACTTTGCTCCCATTGGGTTTGCAGAATTTCCATTGTGTCATTTTCATCATTCTGGAATGATCCTTTATTTTCCCCAGTCTAACTGACCGGTAATACCAATGTTTTCAGTAGTTATTCTTTTCTTAGACCACGTCTACAACTGTCCTATTAGACCATGTCTCTTTGACCAGATCTCTAACGGCCCTCGTAGAACAAAAATGTAGATCTCCGCCAAAATAGACACACCCAAAAGTAATTAGTCTTTCCTCTGTCACGTCTGTCCGTGTGCTTGATCCTAAAGGGTCGCTAGCAATGGTGGATAATATTTAACATATTAGTTGTTCAATAGTATGGGACATGTAGCCCACTTCATGGAATCATCATGGAAAGCAGATCAAGTCTGGCAGTTTAAACCTGGAGCCTGCCACATGGTTTATGAAGACTGGACCTTTGTTGTATCAGATCCATGATCAGTGAGGATTAGGGTAGATTTATTGGACTGTTGGTCAACACTTCTTGTTACAGTTTTCTCACCTTCCAATATTTAATGGATTGAACAACTGAAAGACAACTGAAAGACAACAGAATTAATCAATCCACTGTATTTTTGATTCACCAATATATTTTGTGCGTAAAGGCTCTCCAAACAATTTTTTTATGAAGTAGGTAGACTAGGATAATATATTTTTGCACTTTTCTTAAATCATTTCCTGTTTCTTCTAAAAAATAAGTTGAAATAAGCAAACACAGCGCTGACTTGTATTGCCAAAGAGCTCTAATTTTGTTTCATTGGTCCACAGTAAATTTTTCCGAGGATTTAGGCTTGTTTAGGTGGGTTTATGTGAAGTTCAATATGGTGTTCTTGTATCGCCTTCAGCAGTGGGGTCTTCCTATGTTTACCAAAGACCAAATTAAGCATTCAAAGAAAATGACACCCTCCCCACAACCAAACATGGGAGGTTCGGTAATGCCGTGAGGTTGCTTTGCTGCCTCTGATACTGGGGGCCCTGATTGTGTTCAAGACATCAGAAAATCAGTTGATTTTTACGGTGTTTTTAAGTACAATGTTCAACCCAGTGTCCAAAAACTGTCTCTGTTGAAGATTGTGGGTCTTCCAGCAAGACAACAACCCCAAACACACATCAAAAGCACCCTGGAATGATTCAAGAAGAAATGCTGGACTGTTCTGGAGCGGCCAGCGAAGAGTCCAGATCTGAATCACATACATAACCGATAGCGAGAGCTGACGAAGATTGGGCCGAATTGCCAGTGGAAAGGTGCAACAAACTTATTGATGGCTACAAGAAGCATTTGTCGCCAGTTGTCTTGGCCAAAGGCTGTGGTGCCAATAATTTTGTCCATGCCATTTGTCTTCATTTTTAAAAAAAGAACATTTATAAACTTAACCTTTTGACGCGTAAATTCTAAATATTAAGAAAGGCCCTTACAGCGGGAGTTCTTTCTGCACGAGGTACCAGAATTCTATGCTGCTGTTCTAGAGTTTGATTGTTGCATTTTGCCGCTATTCTCTGCACCCCTCATTGCATCAAGACCGCAATGTCCGCTTCATATGAGGCTTTATAAAATGTTCTCCCTATAGTAGTGGCAGTGAGTATTTGTAGTATTATTGATAATTGTATAATTATTATTATCATCTATATTACATGTATTATCTGAAAGAGGGGCTACGTGTGTGAGATAGGGAGGGAAACCTCGAGGTGCTAAGTCCGGTGTATTTGATACAATAGTGGCAAGCAAACTAAATGGCAGCGAGGTATGAGCATAATACATATACTGGGCATGGCTAAAGGCAGGAAACGCTGACTTCCTAAATACTTTGTGTTCATTTTTTAAATGAATTTATTCTCCCTTGGAAAAACTGGGCTTCAGCGGTGGCTGCATTTAATCAACATGTCAATGTAATATCACCACTGGGCATGTAGCCTACAGATGCCTGCCTCGTCACCAAGCGAGGAAGGTATTTCTCATCACATGCGGTGAGTATTGTGGCTTCGCCAGGGTGGAGGAGAGTGAGAACAGGGTAGATCAAGTCATGTCAGCAACAACAACTGTTTGGGTGATCAGATTAAATGGTTTGTGTGTAATCAGCTATATTGTACGCAGAGACCGCGGCATGAGTGAACCTAGGTTGTAGATGCAGTGGGTTATCATAAACTATGACAAGGTTATCTAGGTTCATGCTACGGGCTGAATGTTACATGGCCGGACCAGTTATCGCTCTCCATCCAAAACATACTTGCATTTCTATAAACTTCAAGTATTACTAACTACACAGTGTAGTCCCAGGAAAATTATTTGGGTTTTGATCTGTGAGGTGATGAAAGTGAATTTGCTTTGTGATTTGTCAAAACTTGAAAAGTAATTTACAGTTTTATGTGCTGCTGTTCTTCTATACACTGTAGCAAGCACATCACAGATTTATAACATGATAAAAATGGGGGCAGCCATATTTGACTTTGTTTATTTGCCTCTAATGACGCTTTCAAAACAACTAGGTAAAATCATGAGGTAAAAGGTCAAACCATGATGTCCTTGATCTTCAGGTTGGAAAGTCGGAGCTCTAGAAAGAGGCCCGAGTACCTGAGTTAGAATTCCAAGTTGGATGAACGTTCAAATACATTTTTTCCCAGTCGGAGCTAATTTCTTTCGAGGTTGCCACGTGTTTTGAATCTAAGTCGGAAGTCAGATATTTCCGAGTTCTCAGTTGTTTTGAATTCTGAATTATAGTGAATGGCATTCTGGGATTAGGGAGGTTTCACTTGTCAAACATAAAGAAACATGGCAGCCATCCTTTAGCATTTAGCCGCTGTTGGCTAAACTGACACGTATCTCTTATCTAAACAATATTACATTTGTCCCTTTTGAGCTCCAGAGATGTGGTACATTGTAAACTAGGCTAGCTGTTAGGTCACTAACTTATATTTTTTAATCGCAACCTGTTATTTAGACTGGTAACGTAAACTCATCTCCTTGGTACGTGCAATTGCCCTTATTTTAGCGCCCCAAAAACGTAATACTTCCAACTGTAATGTTAATACCATTGTAAAGCACAATTTCTCCCCTTTCCAACAGAATCAATTACATGACCTAAACGCTGCCCGTTTCTGCATAATTCAAGCAGGCTATGAGTCCCGTCGGGTCTTTTTAAAAATTGCGGGTGGGGAAGCGAAACGAATGCGTGGTAGTGAGAAAGGGAGATGTTGTGTGGGAAAATAGCTTTTTTTCACTCGATCTGTCCAACTTATCACCTTATCGCCTCTAAAATGTAAATAAAACACTATAAAGAGTTTATATAATGTGTCATTATGTACCTATTTGAAGGTTTGTGTCGAATTTGAATCGGGTTTTTAGGGCTGTGCTAAAGTGATCTTAGAAGTAAACAGCAGCGTTGAGAATGATGATCGCTTGCAATGATGATGCAAATAACTGTCCATTTCTTGTTTTTAAAGGATGAGAGAAGTGCTACACCAGGTGGAGAGAGATTGTAAGACAGAAATATTTGCTTTATGCGTGCTGTACGTTACGACATGACACGTCACGATGTAACGGAGGGTCCGTTTTTTTCAACTTTTCTCCAATACTATAGAGCCATTACCATGTCGGTCAACGCTTGAATAGAAACCTAGTTCACACCCCCGGTTTTGACGTCAACACAGTCGCTACAGTCCCATTAGTTTTCTTTGTAGCCTCATTTGAATGTTGCGGTTGCGCACATTTGTTCGGAATGGGGTGAGTTTAAGTTATATGGAATGAGTTTGGCTGTAGATGTGTTCCCTGTGATGCTTGGATGATGGTCGCATTTATCTTGTACAATAAAAGGTCAAATTGAGGAATAAAGTTTAAGACCTTTATTTTCCATCAATACCCAAAAATATTCAGATGCTGTTCAGAGAACAATGGTGTTTAGATGCATTTGTTGCATCTTGCGTTCTGTTGCTACTGTTCCAATCACATATTTGCAATGGCACGCTGCAGGGATCACTCAACAATGATTACACATATGCGATTGTACGTGTCAAAAGGTTACATTTACAAGAAAGAAAATGGGTTCTGCAATGTTTCAAATCCAATAACAAGGTCTGTAGACAAAGTTTGTTTTCAATTTCAACTTATTTTATAGTAGAAGAAATAGGGATTTATTGAAGAAAAGTGCCAATATACGTATTTGGCTGCAACATTTTTGTATCTACCAATTGGTGCTGAAACGGCGATATTCATAAGCAGAGCCCCACCTGTTTTGAGCCCCATCTGTTCGTCAAAAACTACACAGTACCAGTCAAAGGTTTGGACACACCTACTCATTCAAGGGTTTTTCTTATTATTTTACTATTTTCTACATTGTAGAATAATAGTGAAGATATCAAAACTATGAAATAACACATATTTCCGGTCATAAGAGACCGTGGCAGAAAAATGAGTTACAAATATATATTTTTTTAAAACACACAATAAAACATTTGGTTAGGTGCGAGAAAAACGTCAGCCATCTCCTCTGGCGCCATCTCTTCAATGAAGACATCGACACTATGAAAAAACACATATAGAATCATGTAGTAACCAAAAAAGTGTTAAACAAATCAAGATACATGCTTTATTTGAGATTCTTTGAAGGAGCGACCCTTTGCCTTGATGACAGCTTTGCACACTCTTGGCATTCTCTCAACCAACTTCACGAGGTGGTCAACTGGAAGGCATTTCAATTAACAGGTGTGCCCTGTTAAAAGTTAATTTGTGGAATTTCTTTCCTTCTTAAAGCATTTGAGCCAATCAGTTGTGTTGTGACAAGCTAGGGGTGGTATATTTATTTGGTAAAAGACCAAGTTCATATTATAGCAAGAACAGCTCATATAAGCAAAGAGAACCGACAGTCCATCATTACTTTAAGACATGAAAGTCAGTCAATTCGGAAAATTTATTCAAGTGCAGTCGCAAAAACCATCAAGTGCTATCATCAAGCTGTCTCTCCTGAGGACTACCACAGGAAAGGAAGATCCAGAGTTACCTCTGCTGCAGAGGAAAGTTCATTTAGAGTTACTAGCCTCAGAAATTGCAGCCCAAAAAAATGCTTCAGAGTTCAAATATCAAACACATCTCAACATCAACTGTTCAGAGGAGACTGTGTGAATCAGGCCTTCGTGGTTGAATTTCTGCAAAGAAACCACTCCTAAAGGACACCAATGAGAAGAAGAGACTTTCTTGGGCCAAGAAACACAAGCAATGGACATTTGACAGGTGGAAATCTGTCCTTTGGTCTGATGAGTCCAAATTTGAGATTTTTGGTTCCAACCACCCTGTCTTTGTGAGACGCGGACTAGGTGAACGGATGATCTCCGCATGTGTGGTTCCCACTGTGAAGGAGGAGGAGGTGTGATGGTGTGGGGGTGCTTTGCTGGTGACACTGTCAGTGATTTATTTAGAATTAAAGGCACATTTAACCAGCATGGCTACCACAGAATTCTGCAGCGATACACCATCCCGTCTGGTTTGCGCTTAATGGGACTATCATTTGTTTTTCACCAGGACAATGACCCAACAGACCTCCAGGCTGTGTACGGGCTATTTGACCAAGAAGGATAGTGATAGAGTACTGCATCAGATGACCTGGCCTCCACAATCCCAATTGAGATGGTTTAGGATGAGTTGGACTGCAGAATGAAGGAAAAGCAGCCAACAAGTGCTCAGCATATGTGAGAACTCCTTCAAGACTGTTGGAAAAGCATTCCAGGTGAAGCTGGTCGAGAGAATGCCGAGAATGTGCAAAGCTATCACCAAGGCAAAGTGGCTACTTTGAAGAATCTAAAATCTATTTTGATTTTGTTTCATACATGAATGTGTTATTTCATAGTTTTGATGTCTTCACTATTATTCTACGATGTAGAAAATAGTAAAAATAAAGAAAAACCCTTGAATGAGTAGTTGTGTCCAAACTTTTGACTGGTGCTGTTTGTATGTGTGATATATATATATATATATATATATATATAAAAAAATATATATATATATATATTTTTTTAATCATTATAATGTACATTTGTTGGCCTGTTTTGCATGTTATTTTGGCTTAAATACATGTCACATATCAGTATGCAAAAAATGTAAAGTGTTTTTATTATCGCATACAAAAATTTTATATTTTTTTGTTTCTTGAATAAGGCAACTCCAAAATGCAGGTGTTTCAGCCTAGCTCAGTGCTTTGTGTGGTGATGGGCCAGCCAGCATCGGTGCCATCGGCCATTAACATTACACAACAAGTTGGAAATCGCAAATTCAACAGAGTGGTTTGGAAGGAATCAGTGGCTAACTTTAAGCATTGCAAAGCAATCACTAACCTGCTATTCAGTGGAGCGGGTGTGTGGTCCAAGTCTGCTTAAATGGATCAACTTAAAAAGATAAACATTCACATACAGTACCATTGGGCCAGAAAATGTTGAATACATTGGCCATGCTGTAAATACAGTATGACTTCTGCCATGTTCAAAACAATTGGAAACTTGGAACTGGGAGATCTCAGATTTCAGTGAGTTTAAGACAACCTGGAACTCTGAAAAAAATATGCTCCGACTGTGAAAATACGTTTTGAACGGTCATCCAATTCGGAATTTCGTCCGCTCTCTAGAGCTCCGACCTGAAGATCACTGACACCTAGTTTTTTCCTGAGTTCCCAGTTGTCTTGAAAGCACCATGCATGCAGAGAATGTCAGACTTTGATGACAAATGTTTGATAACAAAATGTCTTTAACTGTCCTCTTTGACCGTGTCTCTCACTGTCCTCTTTGACCGTGTCTCTCACTGTCTTCTTTGACCGTGTCTCTCACTGTCCTCTGAGACCGTGTCTCTCACTGTCCTCTGAGACCGTGTCTCTCACTGTCCTCTGAGACTGTGTCTCTCACTGTCCTCTGAGACCGTGTCTCTCACTGTCCTCTGAGACCGTTTCTCTCACTGTCCTCTGAGACCGTGTCTCTCACTGTCCTCTGAGACCGTGTCTCTCATTGTCCTCTGAGACCGTGGCTCTACCTGTCCTCTTAGACCATGTCACTAACTGTCCTCTGAAACAAGGTGGTCATGTCTAACTGTTTGTCCTTGGTCCTCTGAGTGACAGGGAGGAAGAGAAGCCTAGTGTCTTTAATATGCAAAATATTCCCTCTGCATATAGTTCACAGTTTAATCAGGCTAATCAATCAGTACCACAGCCCTGCACCTCACACACACACACACACACAAATAGGCACGGTCACACAGGTGCACATACCCATACGAGTCCTCTGTCTGACAACGTTCTCTGCATGCCAAATGTCAGTTTTATTGCGTAAGGTAGGGCGAATAGTTGAAGTGTTTATGTGTGTGTTTGTGGAATGTTTGTGTCTCTTTGTAGGGTATGTGGGTGTGTGAGGTGGTGAGGCTTAACACAGTGAGATAATTACTTGCGTTATCAGTGTTGAAACAGACAAATCAAGGCCACCCTGACGACCGGCCAGGCGACAGCCCGACAACCAACCAATCCGCTGCTTTGTTGGCCTTTATGTAGAGGAGCTTGTTAAGAGGAGGGGGAGGGGGGTTAAGTACCGACAAATACATGACTCAACAGAATGAGTGAAGGGGAGAGGAAAGGAGAGAGGAATAAGGGAGGGTAGAGGAGAGGAGGAGAGTGGAAGGGACGAGAGAGAGGAGAGAGAGGAGAGAAAGGAGAGAGAAGAGGGGATAGGAGAGGCAATGAGAGGAAAGTAGAGAGAGGAAACAGGAGAGAGAGAGAAAGAGAGAGAGAGAGAGAGAGAGAGAGAGCAAAATAAAGAAAAGGAGAGGAAATAGAGGGAGAAAGAGGAAATAGAGGGCGAGAGAGAGTGGGAGAAAGAGAGAGAGAAAGGAATGGAGTGGGAGAAAGAGGTATGGAGAGAGAGAGGGATAGAAAGAGAGAGCGAGAAGAGGTATGGAGAGTGTTTCCTGAGGAGGTTTTCTGGCTGGTGCCGATTGACGCACGTCTGCGTGCAAAGGATTCTGGGATTACTGACTGATCTGTGTGTGTGTGCTGTGGGAGAAAGAGAGAACATCCACTCTGACACGATCTGTAATGCTCTGACGTGCTCACACTCACACAGACACGCACACACATAAAAATTCCCTGAAACCAGCATTTCTCCACCATTTCCACTCAGTAATCAATTCTATTAGGAGTTCCACTGTTCTGCTCTACCCTGCTACAACTACCAACATAACAGCACATAGCAGTGAGTGTGAGTGTGTGTGTGTGTGTGTGTATGTCACTGAAGAACAGATTAAGTTAAATACCTGCTCACATACGGTAATACACAGACCAGCTACATCACACACACACACACACACACACCTCTGCATTCCACCATGAATCCCACTGCTGTACCACCCTCTGAAGCTAAGCAGGGTTGGTCTTGGATGGGAGACCAGATGCTGTGGTACGTGATGTTGGAGGGCCAGTAGGAGCCCAATGCCCCATGGCAGTGATTAGGGACATTGCCTTGTGTAGGGTGCAATCTTTTGGATGGGACATTAAACGGGTGTCCTAACTCTCTGTGGTAACTAAAGATCCCATGGCACTTATCGTAAGAGTAGGGGTGTTAACCCCGGTGTCCTGGCTAAATTCCCAATCTGGCCCTCATACCATCACGTTTGATAGTTTATAATTGTCTCATTCATCCCCGCTCCTCTCCCCTGTAACTATTCCCCAGATTGTTTCTGTAAATAAGTATGTGTTCTAAGTCAACTTACCTGGTAAAATAAGGGTTTAATCTTGATACTAGCCATCCCGGATCCGGGATCGTGAGTACAGCCTCAAGCTCATTACCATAACGCAACGTTAACTATTCATGAAAATCGCAAATGAAATGAAATAAATATGCTAGCTCTCAAGCTTAGCCTTTTGTTAACAACACTGTCATCTCAGATTTTCAAAATATGCTTTTCAACCATAGCAAAACAAGCATTTGTGTAACAGTATTGATAGCTAGCGTAGCATTGAGCGGGCAACATTTTCACAAAAACAAGAAAAGCATTAAAATAAAATAATTTACCTTTGAAGAACTCCGGATGTTTTCAATGAGGAGACTCTCAGTTAGATAGCAAATGTTCAGTTTTTCCAAAAAGATTCTTTGTGTATTAGAAATCGCTCCGTTTTGTACATCACGTTTGGCTACCAAAAAAAAACGAAAATTCAGTCATCAAAACGCCTAACTTTTTTCCAAATTAACTCCATAATATCGACTGAAACATGGCAAACGTTGTTTAGAATCAATCCTCAAGGTGTTTTTCACATATTTCTTCGATGATATATCATTCGTGGAAGTTTGGATTCTCCTCTCTATCAAATGGAAAAATACTTGCACCTGGCGTTTGCGCACCAATTTCGACGCAGGACACCGAGCGGACACCTGGTAAATGTAGTCTCTTATGGTCAATCTTCCAATGACATGCCTACAAATAAGTCACAATGCTGCCGACACCTTGGGGAAACGGCAGAAAGTGTAAGCTCATTCCTGTCGCATTCACAGCCATATAAGGAGACAATGGAAAACAGCGCCAAATTTTGCTCACTTCCAGTTTGAAGTTTCATCTTGGTTTCGCCTGTAGCATCAGTTCTGGGGCACTCACAGACAATATCTTTGCAGATTTGGAAACGTCAGAGTGTTTTATTTCCAAAGCTGTCAATTATATGCATAGTCGAGCATCTTTTCATGACAAAATATTGCGCTTAAAACGGGCACGTTTTTCATCCAAAAATGAAATACTGCCCCCAGAGGTTCAAGAGGTTAAATCAAATGAAAAATAAATTTAAATTGAGAAATTGAGCGAAGGAACTGAAGGAAAGAAATTAGAAAGGGTTTCAGAACAGGGATGAGGAAAGCAGGTCTGAGATGAGCCTGCTCTCCAGAGAGATACCATGAACACATGGCTCCACATTACATTACTGCAACATTACAGTCCTGCAGTACATTATCCCCCAGATCAGACAGCATCATCAGTCACTCATTATCTCTGTTGTTCCACCAGAACAACATGGACATTCAGATTTTAGTGTACATTATTAAAAGAAGAGAGTTCATGTGATTTGCCATGACGTTAAAGGAAAGCCAAACAGAGCTCGGATGAAGTCAAATCACATTGAAACAACAAAGGAAGTCAATCAGCAGAGAGGACTCAACCAGAGGGGTAGAACAACAACATCAAGCATCACCACGCTCTGTGAGAGACATGACTAAAATACAAACAAACAGTAGCACTGTCCTCTATCCCCAGCAAGATGCATGTGTATCTGTGTGTGTGTTTGTGCTTGTGCGTGCGTGTGTTCGTGTGAACAACTCTATACTCAGGGATGAGTTTTTAATGAAGCCAGTTAAAGAGATTCTCCTGTACATTTGTATACTTTTTAGCCAGTAGTTCTGAAAATAGCGTTCATGAGCATGGTCCCCGAAAATTGCGTACTACAGTATGTCACATGTGTTCAGGTATAGTATGTACACCACTTCATTGCTCTCTCTGTTGCTCTGCTGTGTGTGTGTATCTTGCTAGCGGTCACTCAAATGGGGAGAGGCTGAACCTCATTGGCTGGAAGTCAAATTTGCTAGAGGGCTGGCCCACGTGGGGGGAAAATGTAGGGAAAATGTCACCACACAGCGCCCAGTAAACAGTCGCTTTCAAGGATTCTGTGGTTAATTGAAGTGAGACAAGTAATTCTGCTCATAGATTATGCATGTACTGTATGTACTACACATTGACACATCCAGCCCAAATGGGAGGTTTCAAAAAATACTTACTAGTTGCCAAAGTTCCGGAGCCTTTCTTGAGTCACTATCTTACTGTGTGACAGTGATTTTGGATGTGAAGTGTGTTGGGCTGGAGAAGTTTGTAGGGTGAGTTTATCCTGGAGCTTCACCAATGACTGTGTGTGTGTGTGTGTGCCTGTGACCAGTGTAGATTGCCTCTGCTTTGTGCGTTTTGATCGGCTTACATATGACCATAGGATCAGGGTTTATCTTTTACTCTCTGATAATGACAGGAAAAATGTCCGTGAACAAATGCTGTGCTGCCCTTTTTCGCCAACTCCTCTCTTCCACATGGGAAGTAGACAGGCCCCAATGTAACAAGAATCTCGTAACATAACAGTACATTCTATCATAAGGTAAATGCTACGTACAGTATGAGCGATGGGTATTCTTAATAACAGCCAGGAATGATATGCAGAGATGTGCACCTGCGAGGAACTAACAGTCAGCAAAATATTGTGAGGTGAAGGATCCGCTCCTTTTTTAAATGTAGCCTAAAATGACAAATCTAACGAAATGCCTCAGGCCCTGAAGCAAGGATATGCATATTCTTGGTACACACCTAGAAGTTTGTGGACATGTGAAAGGAATGTAGGAGAATATAACACAATAGATCTGGTAAAAGATAATACAAAGAAAAAAAAAACGTTCTTTTTTATGTTTTTTTGCACCGTCATCTTTGAAATGCAAGAGAAAGGCCATCATTTATTATCCCAGCCCAGGTGCAATATATAATTTGGCCACTAGATGGCAGCAGTGTATGTGCAAGGTTTTAGACTGATCCAATGAACCATTGCATTTCTGATCAAAATTTTGTATTAAGACTGCCCAAATGTGCCTAATTTGTTTATTAATAACTTTTCATGTTCAAAATTGTGCACTCTCCTCAAACAATAGCATGGTATTATTTCACTGTAATAGCTACTGTAAATTGGACAGTGCAGTTAGATTAACAAGAATTCAAGCTTTCTGCCAATATCAGATATGTCTATGTCCTGTCTATGTCCTGGGAAATGTTCTTGTTACTTACAACCTCATGCTAATCGCAATAGTCTATGTTTGCTCAACTGTCCTGTGGATGGGACACCGATCCCCGGAAAAATGTTAACAAACAAATACACATGACATACCTGATAATGGCATGAAAATATATCACAATATACTGTAATGGTGGGAGACCATTATAATACCCTGTCAGTAAACATATAAACTCATTATGTGTTTTAACATATACAGTAGGATTGATTGTGATTTTCATGGGACAATAATACTGTAACCTACCTCCTCCATATGTGTACGGTAGACAGGGAAGAGGGGGGTAGTCAGGGGATGTTTATGAGGGGGAATGCAGAAGGAGAAGGAAGTGTGGGACATTAACAAGGGCACTTACAACAACAAAAGAAACATACACTAATATCAGGCATGGAATCTAACACTTGTTACACTCAGAATTACGCAAACATCTGGAGAGTTTGAAAAGCAAAAGATAGTACTTGTGATGACTTTGTAGATACTGGCCCTAAGTGTAGATATGTACAAATAACTGGGAATAAGTGACAGCAGTCAAAAAAATTCATACAAATGGTTCAATGTAGATAGTACAGGTAGCTTTTTGGTTAGCTATTTAAATAACTATTTTGAACTCCTATGGCTTTGGGGGTTGAAGCTCTTCAGGGTCCTGTTGGTTCCAGACTTGGTGTATCAGCCGTCTCATAGACTAGACATAAGACAGTAAACGTAAATCCGGGACAATTAAATTAGTATATGTTAAGGTTGCTTAAGGCAAAAACAAAAGGAGGGTGGTTGGTTGGAGTGGGTGGGTATGCATATTACACGAATGTCTAGCAAGGGTTCAAATCCAAAGGTTCAAATCACAGACAACTTAACATTTTAGCAGCTTTTCAGCTGCCTTCTACATTTGAGCTACTTTGCAACAATTTAGCATGTAAGCTAATCCTTCGCCATAACCCTGTTAGCTAACCGTTCCCCTAACCCTAAACATAACCCTTTAACCTAACTCATAACCTTAACCCTAACCCCAACCCCTAACCTAGCTAATGTTAGCCAGATAGCTAACAATAGCATTAGCCACGTAGCCACCTAGCTAATGTTAGCCACAACAAATTGGAATTTGTAACATATCATACGTTTAGCAAATCCTTAACAATTTTGTACGTTTGGCAAATTCGTAACATATTGTACGAATTGCAATTTGTAACATATTGTATGAATTGCAATTCTTAACATATCATATGAATTGTAGTTCATAACATACATATCATACCAAATGGATGATGGACATCCACAAATTAATACATATGAAATGTACATATCATACTAAATGGATTTTTGCACATATACATACAGAATAATATGAAATGCTCTGAGACTAGATTGGGTGCATCGGTACATATTACCGGTAGCAGAGATAATACTCTATGACCTGGGGTATATAGAGAACAGTCTATGAATTGGGGTTTATCAGGGCTCAGCTTACACTATTCCAGTGTCACTGGAATAGTACATGATGGAGACTATGCCTATACATATGCAAAGACCAGAAAAAAAACTTGGTCTGTAATTGGAGAAAATAGAATAAATGGAACTAAATACTCAGTATGCACATTCACATGCATAAACATTCCAAATGAAACTGAGAATGTCTTGAAAACGTGAGAAAAAAATAAATATCTGCAGAGAAATATCTCTGACACAGTAGATCAAAACATCGCATCAAAAGAAAATCTGGTCGTGAACATCAAACACTTTTTGAATGACTCTGCTTCACGCCTAAATGTGCTGTACCTCTCGTGCATAGAACCCTGCGATCATGCTAGCGTTGATCGGCTTACATTGAACCAAAGGATCAGGGTTGGTAACTAGGTTTTAATCCATTTGAGAAAGATTTTCTTTCAATATTAAAAAATCTGCATCAAGAAAATATGACAATTTTCCCACCAGTGGTGTGTTTTCACCAAACTGACTTGCGAAATGATGACTGTAAGTGGCCATCGGTGTGAGAGCTCACTCAAGAGTTATTGGCAACCCCTAACATGGAGAACAGAAAACGCTTGAGTGTCATTTTAACTGGCAAAGATGTGAGTGGGAAGTCCCATTCTCCACCAAAGAAGAGGCAAGCACTGGCTGTCACCAACCAGCGCCAGGACCAAGGCCAATTCTTCCACTAGTGTGCTATCATCGGAAACTTCACTATTAACATCACCAACTAGCTTGGCTAGCTCGGACTCGCCAACCTCAACAGATGTTTAGCATAGCAATGTCGAATGAATAGAAGGATTTGAATTAATGACTGGGTCAAAACATGAGAAAATAACTAACGACCAGCACACTTGGGTTGCAACGCCTTGGGTGTTGCTACACGACTAAGAACAGCAACAGCTCTTAGTCCGGAGTTATCGCACAATAATCCCTGGGTTCTCATGCCTTATTAGTTCATTAACATATAGGATTGATTATGATTCATGGGACAATTTTACAGTAATCTACCTCTTCCACATGGGTAGACAGGGAAAAGGGAAGAGGTAAGGGGGGCAGGGGATGTTTATGAGGGGGAATGCAGAAGGAAAAGGAAGTGTTCAACATGAAAAAGGGCAACAACAACAACAAAAGGAATGTACTCAGGCATGGGAACTATTCAGATTTTGTGTAATTACATTACATGAAATTCAACACTTGTTACACCTGTACACTTTGTGTTGTGTCAAACACAGTGTGTGTATGTGTGTGTGTGTCTTGCCAATCCTTTATTCTGACTCTCTATTCATTGACATTTCCTTTTTCACGGAAAGATAATTACTTCTTAAGCTTTTATTGCAATTCTGAGAGCCGCTGGTGGATTTGATAGCTGTAATGCAGTTCTACCTCTGACACCATCAAAACTATGCAGGTGTCGGCTAGCGTGGATCTGGTAGAATCTAACCCAAAGTGAACATTTTTGTTGGTGTTCTAGAGCTGTAAGTGAACATGTTTATTGGAGTTCTAGACTAAAGCTATAATTGTTGTGTGGTGGAATGGCAGCAGACATACTGCAGACTAGTTGAAGTGTTTAAAAAAAATGTTTTTATCTATGTTCCTTTAGTACAGAAATAAGTTCCATTGAAGCATTTGAGATAAACGAGTACGCAATTTCTACCTCTATTAACAGCTGTTGCCAGGTAACAGCTGTTTGCAGTCAATTTGGAATAAAAAGACTCTTCAAATATATGCCACATTTTTCATACTATACTGACGCTCTTATTTGGGCATGTAGATAAGTGTGCTATACCAGCATACATACTGTATACTATACAAATGATTAAGTGCTCTACACAACAGTTTTATCTGCAAACATATAGGGTCAGTTTCATGCCTTAAGTATTGAGTTGAATATTTTAAATAGATGTGAAAATAATATTTTTGAGGAAAAGTGAAATAATGGATGTTGGAAAAAAAATTGAAAGCAAAATGTATAGACTTGTAAACAAAAAGAATGATATCAAAAGAAAAACAAAAAACTTGAAAGAAAATCATTTTAAAGCAAGAGCAAAATTCTTATTTGAAAGCAATAACAAATGATTTGAGAACAAATGTAAAAATAGTTTTCAGTTGAACCTTTCCAACAACCAACGTTACTGGCCCCCACTCCCATCACAGTTGATGGAGTGACAGTTCATCCTAACCCAATCAATGAGCAAGATAAACAGAGGTAAAGTAATGCCACAAGCCCTAGAAAAATTAACAAAACAAGCACTGGTGACAAACAAACATAATTTTAGAGCAATTTACCAATTGAAATGTGCTGCAGTGCGCTGGTTTTCATGTCATTTCTCAAAATGTTGATAAAAACAGCATATTATTGATCTGAAACATTAGATGTGTTAGCCCAGTCTCTAGCTTATCATGTCAGTGAAACATACACAGTACATGATTGCTCTATCTATGGGAAGAACTGCAACCTTTTAGCAAGAAACATTGCTAAAATGGATGAAATAAGATACAATGAATGCTACAATATGTTACCTGCAATTCTCACCCCCTGAGGCCTAATTGCCATCTCCTTATTTTGGGTTGGATTAGCAACAAACAATTTAATATTAATATGCCTCATGCATTGCCTAATGGTCTAATTTCAAAATGAGAACACATTGCTCAACATGTAAACAATGTGTGAGTTTAGCTATTCTCTGCTTCAAATGGCAAGGGGTGCACTGCACATGCCCATAAGGCCAGTTATGCCATGTAGGCCTTTGGCTGCATTGTCGATGCATGCCATATGATAAGCTGCTACATGGATTCACATGGCTGATATACTGAGAGAGTGACTCAAATAAAACAGATAGACAAAAAGGAAATGTGAATTTGAAAATACGACACAGACACACAGACACATTACAAACAGTAGAACCCTTTCACCTCTTCATTGCAGGATTGTGATCTGTGATTAATCAACATTGACACTCATTCATTTTGTATAATATTTCAACAATTAAAACAAGTTTAAAACACTTCACCAGAAAATGATCAACACTTCATAATTTCAAAAATGTTCAAATTAGCTAACTCATATTTAAAGGTTAGTCATCTTAGTCTAAACAACAATAGATAATTGAGTATTATCAAGTAGGCTTTTATACACTGAGTAAACAAAACATTAAGCTTTTTCAATGACAGACTGACCAGATAAATCCAGGTGAAAGCTATGATCCCTTATTGATATCAAACATGGATGAAGGGGAGGAGGCAGGTTGAAGAAGGATTTTTAAGCCTTGAGGCAATTGTGACGCTGATTGTGTGTGTGTGCCATTCACAGGGTGAATAGGCAAGACTAAATATTTAACTGCCTTTCAACGGGGTATGGCAGTAGATGCCAGGCACGCCAGTTTGCGTCATGAACTGCACTTTTCTGGGGTTTTCACACCCAACAGTTTCTCATGTGTATCAAGAATGGTCCACCACCCAAAGGACATCTAGCCGGGAGGATGAGTGTGGGGGAATGCAACTCAATGTTAGGAAGGTGTTCCTAATGTTTGGTATACATGGTGTATAGAATTGCTTATTTAACAAATTCAACACTACAAAGTATCAATGGCAGTCGATGCTGAATTATTGACACAATTTACATTCTATGTACAAGAAAATTATCAACACAATAAAAACTGCACATTTAAATACATATATTTTGGAAAACCGTTACCACTAAGGGTAATACAGAAGTGACAGTCCTTACCTCACTAGTAGAGCAGCCTACTATTCCTATAGCATCATTTCAGGTGAACAAAAAAAAGTCCATACCAGTAGTGACCAACCTTGCTCCAATGATCCCTGATCTACTGGGT
Source organism: Oncorhynchus mykiss (assembly GCF_013265735.2). NCBI lineage: Eukaryota > Metazoa > Chordata > Actinopteri > Salmoniformes > Salmonidae > Oncorhynchus > Oncorhynchus mykiss. The sequence goes on along the minus strand of NC_048593.1, from coordinate 12,707,332 downwards.
GAGCAGACTTCTGTTCCAGACCAGCAATAGCGCGCTTGATTATCAACTCATTACGTTTGACAAGTTGAATAGGGGCTGAAACCGAACCCTGCACACTCAGTAGACTTCCACACAGGGTCAACATGCTCCAGTTGTAATAGGTTGCGGGGGATGTTTAACTGTATTTTAGTATACAACACTTGCTAACATAGGTACACATATCGCCCATGACATTTCGGTTTTACCCTTAGTCTCTTGGAACACGAATTGGGACCCCTCTCTTCATATGCAAACAGGCTTTCGCAGTTTTCCATATCTGAAGGCAGAAAACATCACAAAGAAACAGGCTTCATTATACTCAAATTAGACAGCACTGAATACTATTTTGCTATTATCTCTCTGTCCTCTTAGTTTTCCCCTCTATAATATTTTCAGAATGTCCTCCCACAAAATGATTTGCACTATCCGGTACATATTACCTCAATTACCTCGCCTATCGGTGCCTCCATCCCGCACATTGACCGGTACCCCTTTTATATAGCCTCGCTATTGTTATTTTGCTGCTGCTCTTTAACCTCTAGCGACGAGCAATCCCGTGTCCGGGAGCGTAATCATAGCCTCAAGCTCACTACCATAACGCAATGTTTCCTATTCATGAAAATCGCAAATGAAATGAAATAAATATATTGAAACACAAGCTTAGCCTTTTGTTAACAACACTGTCATCTCAGATTTTCAAAATATGCTTTTCAACCAAAGCTACACAAGCATTTGTGTAAGAGTATTGATAGCCTAGCATAGCATTAAGCCTAGCATTCAGCAGGCAACATTTTCACAAAAACAAGAAAAGCATTCAAATAAAATAATTTACCTTTGAAGAACTTCGTCATGTTTTCAATGACAAGACTCTTAGTTAGATAGCAAATGTTCATTTTTTCCAAAAATATTATTTGTGTAGACGAAATAGCTCCGTTTTGTTCATCACGTTTGGCTAAGAAAAATACCGGAAAATGCAGTCACTTACAACGCCAAACTTTTTTCCAAATTTGCTCCATAATATCGACAGAAACATGGCAAACTCAAGGTGTTTTTCACATATCTATTCGATAATCTATCAGTGGTGGCAGCTGGCTTCTCATCAGAAACAAATGGAAAAATACTGCAGCTGGAGATTACGCAATAATTGCAACGGAGGACACCAAGCGACCACCTGGTAGATGTAGTCTCTTATGGTCAATCTTCCAATGATATGCCTACAAATACGTCACAATGCTGTAGACACCTTGGGGAAAACGTGGAAAACGTAAGCTGACTCCTAGCTCTTCCACAGCCATGTAAGGAGTCATTGGAATGAGGCGGTTTCAAAAAATGCGGCACTTCCTGATTGGATTTTTATCTGGGTTTTGCCTGTAACATCAGTTCTGTGGCACTCACAGACAATATCTTTGCAGTTTTGGAAACGTCAGAGTGTTTTCTTTCCAAAGCCGTCAATTATATGCATAGTCGAGCATCTTTTCGTGACAAAATATCTTGTTTAAAACGGGAACGTTTTTCATCCAAAAATTAAAAGAGCGCCCCCTATATCGAAGAAGTTAATAACCTCTTGAAGCTAGGGGGCACTATTTTTATTTTGGAAAAATAACGTTCCCAAAGTAAACAGCCTATTTCTCAGGACCAGATGCTAGAATATGCATATAATTGACACTCTAAAGTCTAAACACTCTAAAGTTTCCAAAACTATCAAAATATTGTTTGTGAGTAAAACAGAACTGATATTGCAGGCGAAACCCTGAGGAAAATCCAATCAGGAAGTGCCTCTTATTTTGAAACCCTTCTGTTCCGATGCATGCCTATCCTCCATTTAAAGGGATATCAACCAGATTCATTTTTCTCTGGCTTCCCTAAGGTGTCAACAGTCTTTAGACATAGTTTCAGGCTTTTATTTTGAAAAATGAGCATGAAAGATCACATTGCATAAGTGGATAGGTGGGGGCTCTCAGAGTGAATTTTTGCACTACAGAGTAAAGCCGCCATTGTTCCTCCCGCTGTTATTCAAAAACCTACACACTCGGTTGATAAATTATCGAATATATATTTTAAAAACTACCCGAGGAATGTTTATAAAAAACGTTTGACATGTTTCTGTGGACATTATGAAGACTATTTGGAATTTCCGTCTGCGTTGTCAAGACCGCTCTTTCCTGTGGATTTCTGAACATAACGCGACAAACAAAGGTCAGTATTTTTGGTATAAAAATAATCTTTATGGAACAAAAGGAACATTTGTTGTGTAACTGGGAGTCTCGTGAGTGAAAACATCCGAAGATCATCAAAGGTAAACTGTAAAGCATCATTTCAAAATCTGAGACGACAGGTGGATTAACAAAAGGCTAAGCTGTGTTTTGCAATATTGCACTTGTGATTTCATGAATATGAATATTCTTTTGTAATATCCTTTGACTGTTGCGCTATGCTATTCAGCGGTTGCTGACGAAAATGATCCCGCGACAGGGATAGGTAGCATCAATAATTAATTATTTGTTACTTAACAGTTATTTTTCTTAAACTGCGTTCTTGGTTAAAACCTTTTTGGGCTAGGTGGGACGCTAGCATCCCACCTCGACAACATCCGGTGAAAATGCAGAGCTCGAAATTCAAAATACAGAATGTGTAATATTAAACATTCATGAAAATGTGTCTTACATCGTTTAAATGTGTCTTACGTAGTTTAAAAGCTTAACTTCTTGTTTATCCAGCCACGTTGTCAGATTTCAAAAAGGCTACGGTGAAAGCATAGCATGTGATTATTTGAGGACAGCGCCCAGTGTACAAAAGCATTACAAACATTTTCCAAACAAGCAGAGGCTTGTCAGAAATAGCGATAAAATACATCACTTAGTGCCTTGCGAAAGTATTCGGCCCCCTTGAACTTTGCGACCTTTTGCCACATTTCAGGCTTCAAACATAAAGATATATAACTGCATTTTTTTGTGAAGAATCAACAACAAGTGGGACACAATCATGAAGTGGAACGACATTTATTGGATATTTCAAACTTTTTGAACAAATCAAAAACTGAAAAATTGGGCGTGCAAAATTATTCAGCCCCTTTACTTTCAGTGCAGCAAACTCTCTCCAGAAGTTCAGTGAGGATCTTTGAATGATCCAATGTTGACCTAAATGACTAATGATGATAAATACAATCCACCTGTGTGTAATCAAGTCTCCGTATAAATGCACCTGCACTGTGATAGTCTCAGAGGTCCGTTAAAAGCGCAGAGAGCATCATGAAGAACAAGGAACACACCAGGGAGGTCCGAGATACTGTTGTGAAGAAGTTTAAAGCCGGATTTGGATACAAAAAGATTTCCCAAGCTTTAAACATCCCAAGGAGCACTGTGCAAGCGATAATATTGAAATGGAAGGAGTATCAGACCACTGCAAATCTACCAAGACCTGGCCGTCCCTCTAAACTTTCAGCTCATACAAGGAGAAGACTGATCAGAGATGCAGCCAAGAGGCCCATGATCACTCTGGATGAACTGCAGAGATCTACAGCTGAGGTGGGAGACTCTGTCCATAGGACAACAATCAGTCGTATATTGCACAAATCTGGCCTTTATGGAAGAGTGGCAAGAAGAAAGCCATTTCTTAAAGATATCCATAAAAAGTGTCGTTTAAAGTTTGCCACAAGCCACCTGGGAGACACACCAAACATGTGGAAGAAGGTGCTCTGGTCAGATGAAACCAAAATTGAACTTTTTGGCAACAATGCAAAACGTTATGTTTGGCGTTAAAGCAACACAGCCCATCACCCTGAACACACCATCCCCACTGTCAAACATGGTGGTGGCAGCATCATGGTTTGGGCCTGCTTTTCTTTAGCAGGGACAGGGAAGATGGTTAAAATTGATGGGAAGATGGATGGAGCCAAATACAGGACCATTCTGGAAGAAAACCTGATGGAGTCTGCAAAAGACCTGAGACTGGGAAGGAGATTTGTCTTCCAACAAGACAATGATCCAATACATAAAGCAAAATCTACAATGGAATGGTTCAAAAATAAACATATCCAGGTGTTAGAATGGCCAAGTCAAAGTCCAGACCTGAATCCAATCGAGAATCTGTGGAAAGAACTGAAAACTGCTGTTCACAAATGCTCTCCATCCAACCTCACTGAGCTCGAGCTGTTTTGCAAGGAGGAATGGGAAAAAATGTCAGTCTCTCGATGTGCAAAACTGATAGAGACATACCCCAAGCGACTTACAGCTGTAATTGCAGCAAAAGGTGGCGCTACAAAGTATTAACTTAAGGGTGCTGAATAATTTTGCACGCCCAATTTTTCAGTTTTTGATTTGTTAAAAAAGTTTGAAATATCCAATAAATGTCGTTCCACTTCATGATTGTGTCCCACTTGTTGTTGATTCTTCACAAAAAAATACAGTTTTATATCTTTATGTTTGAAGCCTGAAATGTGGCAAAAGGTCGCAAAGTTCAAGGGGGCCGAATACTTTCGCAAGGCACTGTACCTTTGAAGATCTTCCTCTGTTTTCAATCCCAAGGTTCTCAGCTACATCACAGCAAGCTTCTGCCTAAACATGGACCCAGCAGAGATCACCCAGATCAAGAATGTTGTCACGCACCAGGGAGCACTGCTGGGGCAGCAGCAAGAACAACTCTCCCAAATATCAGTGACCCTCCGGGCACTTACCGACTCCCACCAACCACAGTCCAACCTCAACCCAGGAGGAGCCAATGCCCAAGACTAATCGTCCAGTGCTACAGGTGTTGCTGTAGTTTCTCTAGGGATCCGGCACCGGGAACCCAAGATCCCAGTCCCTGAGCGGTGTGATGACCACCTGGATTCAAGGGGTTCCTCACTCAGTGTTCTCTCAGTGTTTGAGCTACAGTCCTCCTCGTTCCACACCGATCGGGCCATGATGACCTACATCAAGGTTCTGGTGTGGGCAACGGCGGTGTGGGAACAGCAGCCACCATCCTGCCGCTCTGTATTAGCTTTCACTGCTGAGGTGCGACGAGTCTTCGACGACCCAGTCAGTGGACAAGAAGCGACGAATCGACTGTTCAACATCAGCCAAGGGGCCAGACCAGTGGCTGACTTCGCCATTGAGTTCCACACCCTCACTGCCGAGAGTGGGTGGAATACGGAAGCCCTGGTCATCGCTTTCAACCAGGGTATGTCTATCTCCATCAAGGATGAACTGGCCTCAAACGGTACTGGCAGAGCACCTCGAGTCCCTGATAATGCTGGAAATCAGGATCGACAGCCGCCTCCAAGAACTTGTGAGACAGCACCTTTTTGACATCACCCCAGTATCCCATTTTCCTGAGCACCACAAGCCCTCTGAACCCAGCATTGAGGAGCCAATGCAGTTGGGACGCACACGTCTGAGCCCACAGGAGCATAACAGGTGCATGGACGAAGGCTGCTATCTCTACTGCGGAGGTCTCGGCTATCTCCGTCATGACATTCAGATTCTTGAACTCACTGGCAGTCTTCCAAGCATTGGTCAATGATACTCTTAGGGATACGTTGAATCAGTTTATCTTTGTTACCCTCGATGACATCCTGATCTTCTCCAAGACCCTTCCGGAACACATCCTGAACATCTGCAAATTCATGAGCTGCTGCCTGCAGGGTCAACTATGTCAAGATTGAGAAGTGTGAGTTCCATGTATCCCAAGTCTCTTTCCTGGGCCACATTATCTCTACCGCCGCAATCCAAATGGACCCTGTTAAGGTTACGGCGGTCACTGACTGGCATCGTCCTGCCTCACTCAAACAAGTCCAGCGGTTCCTCTCGTTTGTAAATTTTTTATGCAATTTAAACGCATCTATGATGTAGGCAACCAGGAGCTCTTGGCAGTCAAGTGGGTCCTTGAGGGGTGGAGGCACTTGTTGGAGGGGACACCTCATCTTTTTGTGATCTGTATGGAACATAAGAACTTGGTCTCCATTCAAGAAGCCAAGAGGTTGAACGCTCGCCAGGCTAGGTGGGCTCTGTTTCTTAACCTGTAGTGACGCCCAGCCCGTGAACGGGACCGTTATCATCATCTGACACAAATTAGCATAACGCAACGGACATAAATCTTCCTAGAAAATCTTCCTATTCATGAAAATCACAAGTGAAATATATTGGAACACAGCTTAGCCTTTTGTTAATCACCCTGTCATCTCAGATTTTCAAAATATGCTTTACAGCCGACGGTAGACAAGCATTTGTGTAAGTTTATCATAGCCTAGCATAGCATTATGCCTTGCTAGCAGCAGGCAAACTTGTCACGGAAATCAGAAAAGCAATCAAATTAAATTGTTTACCTTTGATGAACTTCGGATGTTTGCACTCACGAGACTCCCAGGTAGACAGTCAAAGTTCATTTTTTCCCAAAATATTATTTTTGTAGGCGAAATAGCTCAGTTTGTTCTTCACGTTTGGCTGGGAAATCGCCCGGAAATTGCGGTCACCACAACTCCAAAAAATATTCCAAATTAGCTCCATAATATTGACAGAAACATGGCAAACGTTGTTTAGAATCCATCCTCAAGGTGTTTTTCTAATATCTATTCGATAAGATATCAGTCGGGACAGTTAGTTTTTCACTCTGACTGATTGGAGTAATGGCTACCTCTGTATTTTCCGCGAGAATCTCTCTCGGAGCCACCATGTGACCACTTACGCAATGTGGATGCCTACGGCTATTCTTCAACAGAAATGCGTAAAACTACGTCACAATGCTGTAGACACCTTGGGGAATACGTAGAAAGCATAAGCTCGTTGATGGTACATTCATAGCTGAATAGGGAGTCATTGGAACGCAGCGCTTTCAAAACCTGGGTGCACTTCCGGATTGGATTTTACTCAGGCTTTCGCCTGCAACATCAGTTCTGTTACACTCACAGACAATATCTTTACAGTTTTGGAAATGTTAGAGTGTTTTCTATCCAAAGCTGTCAATTATATGCATATTCTAGCATATTTTCCTGACAAAATATCCCGTTTAAACAGGAATGTTTTTTCTGATCCAAGAATCAGAAAGCATATGCACTGTTCCGCCAACACAACTCTGTCTCTAATGAGGAGAGAGACTATGAACCCATCATCCCCAGCTCCCGCTTTGTTGCTCCCTTGTTATGGAGTATAGAGACCACGGGAATCTGACCCCGGCGCGGTTCCCACTAACAGACTATGTTCCGCAATCAGCCCGTACTCGAGTGCTACAATGGGGACAGTCCTCTAAATTAACTGGGCATCCAGGGGTTAATCGGACGCTAGAGGTCCTGAGAGGACGCTGGAGTTCCTGAAGCGGAAATTCTGGTCGCCCAACATGATTGAGGATGTGAGATCCTTTGTTGCGGCCTGTACCACATGTGCCCAAAGCAAGTCCTCACGACAGCGACCGGCTGGGTTGCTCCAACCTCTGCCCATCCCCAGCCGGCCCTGGCCCCCGCTATCCGTAGACTTTATCACAGGGTTACCTCCATTCCAAGGGTTTACCATTATCCTGGTGGTCGTTGATCGGTTCTCCAAGGCATCCCATTTCATTGCCTTACCCAGGTTGCCTTCGGCGAAGGAGACAGCTGATCTCATGATTACCCATGTCGTTCAACTACACTGACTTCCCCATGACAGTGGGCCCCAGTTTGTCACACGGTATTGGAATGCCTTCTGCTCCCTGTTGGGGGCGTCGGTGAGTCTCTCCTCGGGGTTCCACCCACAATTGAATGGGCAAACGGAGCGGGCCAACCAGGAGCTGGAGAAGTTCCTCCACTGTTTTGTCTCCACCCAGGCCAGCAACCGGAGCAAGTTCCTCGTCTAGGCAAAGTATGCACACAACACACTTCCAAACTCGTCCACTGGACTGTCGCCATTTGAGTGTCAGTTTGGGATTGCACCACCCTCCCCTGTTTCTTGAAAAGAGGCCAAAGCAGGGGTGCCATCAGCCGAGTCATTCATCACACCTGGATCAGAGCACGATCCTCCTTGCTCCGCTCCTCTGCCCGACACCAACACCAGGCCAACCGACATCGAAGGCCTCTTCAGCTCCTCCGACTGGGTCAACGGGTGTGGCTGTCCACCCGTGATCTTCCCTTGGAGGTGGACTCGCAGAAGCTCGCTCCACGCTACATAGGACCATTCAAGATCCTGAGTTGCATCAAGCCGGTCACCTATCGTCTCCAGCTTCCCAGGTCTATGAGAATCTGTCCATCCTTCCATGTTTCCCGTCTCATGATGGTAAGGACCAGTCCCTTCTCTCTCCCCATACCTTCCCCTCCGCCTCCTCGACTTGTTGATGGTCGTCCGGCCTACACCAACCAAGTGTCTCACCTTGTCAACAGCCAGTGAAACTGCAGGGTGCCAAATTCAAACAACAGATATCCCTTAATTAAAATTCCTCAAACATACGTACATGTATTTTACACTATTTTAAAGATACACTTTTTGTAAATCCAGCCACAGTGTCCGATTTCAAAAAGGCTTTACGACGAAAGCAGAGAGCCACATCAATTTACAGAAATAGTCATCATAAATGTTGATGAAAATACGTGTGTTATACATGGAATTTTATATCCACTTCTACTTAATGCAACCACTGTGACAAATTTCAAAAAAACTTTACGGACAAAGAAAACTATGCAATAATCTGAGTACTGCGCTCAGACGACAAATCAACCCAAAGAGATACCCGTCATGTTGGAGTCAACATAAGTCAGAAATAGCATTATAAATATTCACTTACCTTTGATGATCTTAATCAGAATGCACTCCCAGGAATCCCAGTTCCACAATAAATGTTTGTTTTGTTCGATAATGTCCATAATTTACGTTCAAATTCCTCCTTGTTGTTCGCGCGTTCAGTACACAATCTAAACTCACGACGTGCGTGCAAGTCCAGCGGAAAGTACGGACGAAAAGTCCCAACATTTCTGTTGCAGTCCGTAGAAACATGTCAAACGATATATAGAATCAATCTTTAGGATGTTTTTAACATAAATCTTCAATAATGTTCCAACCTGAGAATTCCTTTGTCTTCAGAAATGCGATGGAACGCAGCATGGTCAGCGCATGGTCAGCTCGTGGCACTCTGAGAGAGACCTTACTCAATCTCCTCTCATTCGCCCCCACATCACAGTAGAAGCATCAAACAAGGTTCTAAAGACTGTTGACATCTAGTGGAAGCCTTAGGAAGTGCAACATGACCCCATTTCCACTGTATCTTGGATAAGCAAAGAGTTGAAAACCTACAAACCTCAGATTTCCCACTTCCTGGTTGGATTTCTTCTCAGGTTTTTGCCTGCCATATGAATTATGTTACTCACAGACATCATTCAAACAGTTTTAGAAACTTCAGAGTGGTTTCGATCCAAATCTAATAATCTAATAATATGCATATCCTAGGATCTGGGCCTGAGTAACAGGCAGTTTACTCTGGGCACGCTTTTCATCTGGAAGTGAAAATACTGCCCCCTACCCCAAAGAAGTTAACACACTGTCCTATTTACTCATTATGATTTCCATGATAAAATAGGTGTGTTTTCTGTGGTCCTTGAATTGTTTACCATGTGTGTTCGTTTCCAGAGTGAGTTTTCGAGACTTGTTGTTTTTTCAATTGTACTATGATCCTGCGGCTACCGTTTCTCAGTAAAGTATTATGTTTATCCTTACCCACTGATTTCTTGTCTGGTCTCTTCTCTGCACCTGGGCCCAACCTCACCATGTCACAAGATGACAGATCATATCCTGCAGTCTAACTCACAACTCTGAAACACAAATTCACTTACCTGACTAACTGACTTATAACAGATTGAGTTAGCCCTTTCCTCTCGCTCTCTATCTCTCTCTTTCTGTTTCTCTCTTTTTCTCTGTATCTCGCTCTCCCTCTCATTGTGATTGGTTGACCAGGCAGGTTCCGTTGTTTATGATTGGCTTAACTCCAGCACTGGTGGCGATTCCAACTACTGCTGAAAACAAAGCAGGATGTACAGCTGATGTGTGTGTCTCAGACAGATGCAGTTTGTAGTCAGTGTCTTAAAGACATGCTGCGGTATTTTGGACACTAGTAAGCATTGTTTTAAAACCTCCTGCTGTGGGCTAGATGTGTCAATGTGTAGTGCATACATGCATAATTGATGAGCATAATTACTGTCTTACCTCAGTTAGCCACCAAGTCCTTAGTTTGAAAGCGACTGTTTTCTGGAAGCAGTGTGGCGAACAATTACCCCCATGTGGGCCAGCCCCCTAGCAACTAGATTTTCAGCCAATGAGCTTCAGCCCTTTCCCTTTTCTGGGACCACTTTTAGCTCATGGGCGCTACTTTCAGAACTAATGGCTAAAAAGTATACAAAAGTACTAGAGAATATCTTTAAGCTCTCACCTGCAGAGAGACTTTACATATAGAGGGTGAGAGGGCATTCTGCAAAGGTGTGTGTGTGTGTGTGTGTGTGTGTGTTTGCGTGCCTGCATGCTTGTGATTGTGTGGTGTTGTGTTCACTGCATGAGAGGAAATTGAAAGCAGCACTCTCCTTTCATCTCCCTGCCCTTTTCCCCACCAACACACACACGGTCTTGCACAGCTAACCTTGTGGGGACGCACAATTCAGTCCCATTCAAAATCCTATTTTCCCTAACCCCTAAGCCTAAACCTAAACCTAACCTGTACTCTTACCATTACCTTAACCCTAACCAAAAAACCTTACCTTAACCCTAACCATAAGATCCTAACCCTAAAGCGAACCCTAACTCCTAACCCTTTACACAATTCTAACCCTAGCACTAATTCCAACCTTAACCCTAAACCTGCTAGAAATAGTGAGGACTAACAAAATGTCCCCGGCAGGTCAAATTTTTGTTAGTTTACTATACTTGTGGGGACTTCTGGTCCCCACAAGAATAGTTAAACATGTCCACACACACACACACACACACACACACCACCACCCCCACCCCAAACAGTATTAATCCCCCTAGCTGCCTGTCAGCGTGTTTGAGGTGAATGGTAGTTTTAATCCTCCTGTTGTTCCTCTGCCATCTGAGGCTCCACTCGCCAGGAGTGTGTGTGTGTGTGTGTGTGTGTGTGTGTGTGTGTGTGTGTATACGTATGTACAGGATCGGCAGAAAGCCCTGCTGCTGTGTGTCAGTGTTTTTGTGAGTGGGTGTCTCGCGATTGCCAGTTTCCTGATGGAGAATGGGCTGAAAGTGAAACTGGCTGCAGGAGCGGCTCCATTCTGGGGAGCCGGACGGTCATGGCAAAGAGAACACAACAGCAGTCCAGAACTAATCACAGCTGTAAGACACACTGGCTAACAACACTCCTCCTTTCACTCCTTTTACAGTTAAGGGGAAACAGCTTCTTCCCTCTCCCTCCTCCTCACATCCGTTTGCTTCTTTAATAAATGACTAGTTGTATAAACGACCAGGCGTGTGTGAATGGTGGTGAGATGATGAAATGTTGTCTATGAGGGGGTAACACTGCTGGAGCTCTCAGTCAGTCTGAGGCAAACCACTGCAAAAAGACAGAAGAGGTTATCTTTTTAGTAAGTCAATACAGTACATGTACAGTGGGGCAAAAAAGTATTTAGTATTTAGCAACAGCCCCAAAACATCACTGCTCTAGAGGAGATCTGCATGGAGGAATGGGCCAAAATACCAGCAACAGTGTGTGAAAACCTTGTGAAGACTTACAGAAAACGTTTGACCTCTGTCATTGCCAACAAAGGGTATATAACAAAGTATTGAGATAAACTTTTGTTATTGACCAAATACTTATTTTTCACCTTACTTTGCAAATAAATTCATTAAAAATCCTACAATGTGATTTTCTGGATTTTATTTTCTCATTTTGTCTGTCATAGTTGAAGTGTACCTATGATGAAAATTACAGGCCTCTCTCATCTTTTTAAGTGGGAGAACTTGCACAATTGGTGGCTGACTAAATACTTTTTTGCCCCACTGTATTTAGCAAGTATTTCAGTTTAGTATGTCAGGTCAGAGGAGAGTAATGGCCTGTGGTTCTCCCCCATTATTGCCATTGGTATAATGCAGTTCCACATTTGATGCTCTTTGCTAGAGAAGTACTGGAGATAGACAAAGTCAGACTACGGTTGGCTTCAGCTGGGTGCAACATACTGATTATGACTGATAGGAATTCCATTATAAACAGAGCTGACATGACTGTGCACTCAACATGTCAGAGATAATTGTCTGTCCAACAAAATATATTTACATCTGAGCTTTCCAGTGTTGTGTCCAACTGAATGTGGCTCTGGTTTAGAAAGGGTGTAGACAGGGTCAGATCAGACGTCGACAGATTCACTCTGAAACAATCTTCCTAACAGTTTTGTAGACGGAAAGAAATTTCACTAGAAACCAAAACACAGACAAACAATCTCCTCTAAAGCCATCTACAGCTATTTACCTGTCACAGAGGGGTGTGCGACTGTGTGTGTGTGTGTGCGTGCGTGAGAGGGAGGGAGGGAGTGTGGCAGTGTGGTAGGGAGAGAAAAAGGGGGGAAGAGAAAGTGAGAATTATTTGCAGATAATTTTCTGTAATATCCAAGATTGCTCTGAATAAAATGGTATCTAATATTAGACAATTATTATTGTAAAAGAGGGAAAGAGGTGCTGTAGATATGTGCTTTAGTGTGTATATGTGTAGACTTTAAATGTACAGGAATGCAGGGTCAATGCAGAAACATGGACACAAGGAATCTTGTCTCCCTGGAAACAGGGTAATAGGGCTGCATTGGCACTCTCTGTATGTGTGTGTGTGTGACGTCAGTGCGTGAGTGTGTGTTTGTGTGTGTTTTGAGAAAGTTACCTCGGAGGTGTCTGCCATGTGTTGCAATTTAAAGTTTAAATACTCTCTTTAACTCCCACTTGGCATGGAGTGAATACATTATATTTTCAGAGTCATTTCTTTCTCTAAGAACAAAGCAAGAGAAAGAGCACATGGCTTTTAACATTACAACACACACACACACACACACACACAATGTTGGGTAGGTTAATTTCAACCCACACTTCCTCGTTAGTCTCATTAGCTTACAGCCATAATTGAAAGGAAAAAGGTTAGTTTTGCTTTCAGGATGTGTGTACTACTGAATGTGTGTGTGTGTGTGTGTGTGTGTTTTCTGTAGCATCGTGGTGTATATGTACAGTATGTGTGTTGTAAACTCTAGTATTGTTGAACTGGGTTAGGGCGTATTGAGAGGCTGCCAAAGCAGACACAGGGGAGAGGTGCTTGCAAGGAGAAGGAGTGCAGGAAAATACGTTACTTCTTAATGATTAATGTATGTGTTTTTTGTGCGTGTGTGTGTGTTCCATGTTGTTATATGGAATGCTGGAAAAACAATGTTTTTAATGATCCACGCTTTGGGAAATAGTTCTGCTTTGGCCTAATATATTATGTAGTTCTTTATTGTGAGACTGATTCTGTACTATCAAGTTTTTGTTTCTTTAATAAAGACCTACAGCCACTCGTGTTCTTCCTTCTTCCCTATACCCTCTAGGGACACTTGTGCACACAACACAAAGACATTATACGCACAAGCAAACAACCAAAACACATGCACACATGCACACTTGCACAGAGAGGAAGCTGAGAATGCAGTGGTGTGTTCTGGAGAGAGAAAAGTGTGTCGATGTCTGGCCTGACTACTGCATTATGACATAACAAAACACATCTTTAAAGAACAGGCTGAGACCGTTTGGCTTTCAACAGAAGAACCAGAGTGAATGACAGAAAGAGCTGACAACAATAATGATTTAGAGAGCGAGGGAAAGAGAAAAGTGCAAGATTTCCAGTGGGGGAAATTACCTGCACTTACCTACCAATTACCTCAGTATGGGCAAAAGTGTTTCTCTCTTTGAGTGTCGAATCAAATCACATTGTATTTATCACATGTTTCGTAAACAACAGGTGTAGACTAATAGTGAAATGCTTACTTATTGGCCCTTCCCAACATTGCAGAGAGAAAAAAATAGAACAATTAAAGAAAACATAACAGGAGAAATATACATGGGACACCAGTACTGAGTTGATGTGCAGGGGTATGAGGTAATTGGGGTAGATATGTACATATAGGTAGGGGTAAGTGACTAGGCTACATGAAAGATAATAAACAGTAGTAGCAACGTATGTGATAAGTCAAAAGTTAGTGCAAAAAGGGTCACTGTAGATAGTCCGGGTAGCTATTTGGTTAACTATTTAGCAGTCGCATGGCTTAGGGTAGAAGCTGTTCAGGGTCCTGTCCAAACTTGGTTCATCGGTACAGCTTGCCATGCGGTAGCAGGGAAAACAATCTATGACTTGGGTGGCTGGAGTCTTTGCCAATTTTTAGGGCCTTCCACTGACACCGCCTGGTGTAGAGGTCTTGGATGGGAGGGAGTTCGGCGCCAGTGATGTACTGGGCCGTACGCACTACCCTCTGTAGCGCCTTGCGGTTGGATGCCAAGCAGTTGCTAAACGAAGAGATGATGCAGCCAGTTAAGATTCTCTCAGTGGTGCAGCGGTAGAACTTTTTGAGGATCTGAGGGCCCATTCCAAATCCTTTCAGCCTCCTGAGGGGAAAGAGGCATTGTTGTGCTTTCTTCATGACTGTGTTGTTGTGTGTGGACCATTTTATTTCCTTTGTGATGTGGACATCGAGGAACTTGAAGGTCTCAACCTGCTCCACCACACCCATGTCGATGTGGATGGGGACAGAGTGGTGGATGTGTCATTGCCTACCCTCACCACCTGGGGGGCGGCCCGTCAGGATCAGCTTTCTCACAGAGGTATTCCTCTTGTCCAGGTGGGAGAGGTCAGTGTGGAGTGCAATAGAGTTTGCATCTGTCAATCAATTTTGGTGGTTTGTGAATTGAAGTGGGTCCAGTGTGTCTGGGATGATGGTGTTGATGTGAGATGTTACCATCCTGATTACCTTGGTATTTTTGGGCACAGAGACCCCACTAAACAGAGGACGTTCTGAGGACATTCGGCAATGTTCCCATTAGGTCTCTTAAGGGTTTTCGGCACAACGTGAACCACTGACTTTCCAAAAACGTTCTAGGAACATTAAAACCTGTCGTTCAGGGAACGTCATTTTAATGAAATCATTGACTGATGTGGTAAACTCCTCAATGTCATCGGATGAATCCCGGATTACATTCCTGTCTGTGCAAGCGAAACAGTCCTGTTTCCTAGCATACGCTTCATCGGACCACTTCCGTATAGGTACTTCCTACTTGAGTTTTTGCTTGTAAGCTGGAATCAGCAGGGTAGGGTTATGGTCAGATTTAACAAAAAGACGGCAAGCCTTGTATGCGTTTCTGTGTGTGGAGTAAAGGTAATCTAGAGTTTTGTCACCTCTAGTTGCAGAGATGATGTGCTGATAAAGATGAGTTTCACTCCATTAAAATTACAGGCCGCGAGAAGAGCTGCCTCTGGATGTGCATTTTCTTGTTTGCTTATGGCCCTATATAGCTTGTTGAGTGTGGACTAGCACTCGCGCTGGAAAAACACTGGACCATTGTTCCTCTAACTTCCGCGATGCATACAAGGCCCTCCCCCGCCCTCTTTCGGGAAAACCTGACCACGACTCCATTTTAATCCTCCCTTCCTATAGGCAGAAACTCAAACAGGTAGTACCTGTAATAAGGACTGGTCTGACCAATCGGAATCCACGCTTCAAGATTGTTTTGATCATGCGGACTGAAATATGTTCCAGATAGCCTCAGAGCGTATACACTGATTTGGTGAGTGAGCTTATAAGGAAGTGTATAGGAGATGTTGTACCCACTGTGACTATTAAAACCTACCCTAACCAGAAACCTTGTATAGATGACAGCATTCGCACAAAAGTAAAAGCGCGTACCACTGCATTTAACCATTTCAAGGCGACTGGGAATATAGCAGAATACAAACAGAGCAGTCATTTCCTCCGCAAGGCAATCAAACAAGAAAAATGACAGTACAGAGTCAAAGTGGAGTCGCAATTCAACAGCTCAGACACAGGGTCTACAGACAGTCACGGACTACAGAAGGATAACCGGCCACGTCGCGGACACAACGTCTTGCTTCCAGACAAACTCAACACCTTCATTGCCCGCTTTGAGGATAATGCAGTGCCACTACTACCAAGGACTGTGGGCTCTTCTTCTCCATGGCCAACGTGACTAGGACATTTAAACATGTTAACCCTCGTAAGCCGGCCCAGACGGCATCCCTAGCCGCGTCCTCAGAGCATGCGCAGACCAGCTGGCTGGTGTGATTAAGGACATGTTCAATCTCTCCCTATCCCAGTCTGCTGTCCCCACATGTTTGAAGATGGCCACCATTGTTCCTGTACCCAAGAATGCAAAGGTAATTGAACTAAATTACTATCTCCCCATAGCTCTCACTTCTATCATCATGAAATGCTTTGAGAGACTAGTCAAGGATCATATCACCTCCACCTTACCTGTCACCCTAGACCCACTTCAATTTGCTTACCGCCCCAACAGTTCCACAGACGATGCAATCGCAATCACACTGCACACTGCCCTATCCCATCTAGACAAGAGGAATACCTTCGTAAGAATGCTGTTCATTGACAACAGCTCAGCATTCAACACCATAGTACACTCCAAGCTCAGGACCCTGTGCTACTGGGTCCTGGACTTCCCGATGGGCCGCCCCCTGGTGGTGAAGGTAGGCAACAACATCTCCACTTCGCTGATCCTCAACACTGGGGCCCCACAAGGGTGCATGCTCAGCCCCCTCCTGTACTCCCTGTTCACCCATGACTGCTTGGCCACACACACCTCGAACTCAATCATCAAGTTTGCAGACGAAACAACAGTAGTAGGCTTGATTACCAACAACAAGACAGCCTACAGCGAGGAGGTGAGGGCTCTCGGAGTGTGGTGTCAAAAAAAAAACTCTCACTCAACATCAACAAAACAAGGGAGCTGATTGTGGACTTCAGGAAACAGCAGAGGGAGCACCCCCTATCCACATCGATGGGACAGCAGTAGAGAAGGTGGAAAGTTGAACTTCTTCAGCGTACATGTCACTGACAAACTGAAATGGTCCACCCACAAAGATAGTGTGGTGAAGAAAGCACAACAGCACCTCTTTAATTTATGAATTCCGTTTCATCCATCCACAAGACATAGTACCGTTCTATCAGTTCGGTTGCTAGAGATGCGACCAAGTCAATCAAGATTGATCTGTATCTGAATCTAAATGTTCCATTGCAATACATGCTGGCAACATTCTTATCCCTTTCTTGAAAGCTAGCCAACTACGGCTAACTTACAGGCAGGCCAAAAAAGAGCAGCCAGAATAACAGCAAAGTAGCTGCATTTCCACTGTTCTTCAGAGAAGAGGAGCTCGCCAACAACACAGCTAACACCATCACTTCAAACTGAAGCTGTGTCCAGACATGTTCATTACTATGGGACAGTTGGAGATCGAATTTGAGCATTGAAACAATGTTGCAAATGTCGGAGAGACAGACAGCAAGGTTTATACAAATCTCCACTGTTGAAAACACAATGTTAGTCTAAAAGAAATGTGAGATAATGTCTAGATGCTTTTTATAACAGATATCAAGTTTATAAACTGTTTGGAACAGAGTAAATAGTCAGCCAGTGTCTATTGCACATGTTTAACTTCATAGATTTAGCTGCTGGTAACTTGTGCAATAGACAACGGCGGGAATGCGGTTTTAAGCCATAAGCATTCAGGATTAGACCCACCCATTTTATAATACATAATATGGTACATTTATCATAATTTGGTTTTAGTCCAGAGAGGCTAGAGAAGTGATCTACATTTTCAATGAGCTCATGCAGGGTTCCAGATTGCAAATGAAAGAGGAAACTTGAGTCATCGGCATACATTGACACATTTGTTTTAAAGCCTTGGATTTATGACCACTTGATGTTCTGTTCTTTGTCAACAACAAACGGCACTGTTCATCAGTCTCTTCATTCACAAGACAAGTGTGCGTGCCTGTGTGTGTGTGTGAAAGTATGAGTGTCAGAGAGAGAGAGAGAGAGAGACACCATTAGGAACTTGTCAGTAACATTCCCCCTCCTGCCGCTCTGCCCTACCACCAATATTTCAATGACAACAGCTCAATCCATCCACTAATTCAAGGTCATATTCACACAGAGTTCATGATCACCTAGACACATTTATAATAATCTACACAGTTACACAATATAGACACATCATGAACTGGGACATCACTTAGCCTGGGGTTAGAGAAGATGACTAGAGACGAGTGACTGATGAGTGAGGGTTACTGGTGAAAATCAAAGGTAAGAGGGAATATATCAGTCTACAATGTAAAGCAGCAGCTGGAAGTTACTCCAATTATATTATTGTAAAGAAACCTAAGCAGCAGTCACATTCTACATGTCACGTCCTGACCTTAGTTCCTTTTTTATGTCTCTGTTTTAGTTTGGTCAGGGCGTGTGTTGGGGTGGGCATTATATGTTTGTTCTGTGTGTTATAGTTCTATGTGTTTGGCCTGGTATGGTTCCCAATCAGAGGCAGCTGTCAATCATTGTCTCTGATTGAGAACCATACTTAGGTAGCCTGTTCCCACCTGGTGTTTGTGGGTAGTTATTTGCTGTGTCTTCCACACGGAACTGTTTTGTTTTCATTTTGTGTAGTGTTCAGTTTTAATTAAAAATATGACGAACACTTACCACGCTGCGTATTGGTCCGATCCTTAGAGACTTCCTCAGACAAAGAGGAGATTTGTTACACTACAACCTTTAAAGCAGGAATCCGCTAGGTTGTGGTCGACTCTATACCGCCCCAATACTTACAGTGGGGCAAAAAAGTATTTAGTATTTAGTTTTGCTCCAGAAAATCACATTGTAGGATTTTTTATGAATTTATTTGCAAATTATGGTGGAAAAAAGTATTTGGTCAATAACATAAGTGTATCTCAATACTTTGTTATATACCCTTTGTTGGCAATGACAGAGGTCAAACGTTTTCTGTACGTCTTCACAAGGTTTTCACACACTGTTGCTGGTATTTTGGCCCATTCCTCCATGCAGATCTCCTCTAGAGCAGTGATATTTTGGGGCTGTTGCTGGGCAACACAGACTTTCAACTCCCTCCAAAGATTTTCTAAGGGGTTGAGATCTGGAGACTGGCTAGGCCACTCCAGGACCTTGAAATGCTTCTTGCGAAGCCACTCCTTCGTTGCCCGGGCGGTGTGTTTGGGATCATTGTCATGCTGAAAGACCCAGCCACGTTTCATCTTCAATGCCCTTGCTGAAGGAAGGAGGTTTTCACTCAAAATCTCACGATACATGGCCCCATTCATTCTTTCCTTTACACGGATCAGTCGTCCTGGTCCCTTTGCAGAAAAACAGCCCCAAAGCATGATGTTTCCACCCCCATGCTTCACAATAGGTATGGTGTTCTTTGGATTCAACTCAGCATTCTTTGTCCTCCAAACACGACGAGTTGAGTTTTTACCAAAAAGTTATATTTTGGTATCATCTGACCATATGGCATTCTCCCAATCTGCTTCTGGATCATCCAAATGCTCTCTAGCAAACTTCAGACGGGCCTGGACATGTACTGGCTTAAGCAGGGGGACACGTCTGGCACTGCAGGATTTGAGTCCCTGGCGGCGTAGTGTGTTACTGATGGTAGGCTTTGTTACTTTGGTCCCAGCTCTCTGCAGGTCATTCACTAGGTCCCCCTGTGTGGTTCTGGGATTTTTGCTCACCTTTCTTGTGATCATTTTGATCCCACAGGGTGAGATCTTGCGTGAAGCCTCAGATCGAGGGAGATTATCAGTGGTCTTGTATGTCTTCCATTTCCTAATAATTGCTCCCACAGTTGATTTCTTCAAACCAAGCTGCTTACCTATTGCAGATTCAGTCTTCCCAGCCTGGTGCAGGTCTACAATTTTGTTTCTGGTGTCCTTTGACAGCTCTTTAGTCTTGGCCATAGTGGAGTTTGGAGTGTGAATCTTTAAGGTTGTGGACAGGTGTCTTTTATACTGATAACAAGTTCAAACAGGTTCCATTAATACAGGTAACGAGTGGAGGACAGAGGAGCCTCTTAAAGAAGAAGTTACAGGTCTGTGAGAGCCAGAAATCTTGCTTGTTTGTAGGTGACCAAATACTTGTTTTCCACCATAATTTGCAAATAAATTCATTAAAAATCCTACAATGTGATTTTCTGGATTTTTTTCTCATTTTGTCTGTCATAGTTGAAGTGTACCTATGATGAAAATTACAGGCCACTCTCATCTTTTTAAGTGAGAGAACTTGCACAATTGGTGGCTGACTAAATACTTTTTTGCCCCACTTTATGTAGTATTTTCACTTTGAACGAAAACAAAGGGGTTGAGCCCTGAGCTGCCTTGAACTGGCTTTTTGGGCAAGGTGTGTCTTTGCGCTAATCCTGCCTACTCAAATGAAAAGTGTCACTTACAGCCACCATAAGCAATTTGAACAGATAAAGCCAGCAGGCATCATTCTCGGTTCTTGGATCTGAATCAACTTGACCTCAAAAAAAGAAAAAGAGGCAAGAAAAAGCTCAAGCCCAATCCAGAAACCGGATAAATATTGGGATTCATTTTGAAAGGTGGAAGAGTGACACTGAAATGGCCACCATTCTCATGGACTAGTAACATTATGTAAGTGTTGCATTTTTAGCCTGCTAGCTACATTAGCTGCTAAACGTAGTGTGTTCAATGTTCACGCTAACTAACACAGGTACTTAGCCAGCTAGCTAATATCTTCTGTATTCAGACTATTTTGTACTCAAAGGAATCTAATGATAGCATCATCTAGCTAGCTACACTGTATAAATCCCACAAGATGCCCAATGCCTTTATTTCAACTAGCTAGCGTTAGCTAGCTATAGTTTGTAGATGATAATGCTAGCTAGCTAGGTGGTCGACAGCATCTTCAGCCCAGGCCAGGACCACCCCCCAAAAATGCATCTAGCTATAAAATTTGGTACAGTAACATCATACAAACTTAGATTTCTCAGGGAGATACTGGTGGAGACTGATTTCAAGGGAACCTGAGGCTGTACAAGTTGTGGTTGTGCAACCCCCACCCAAAAAATGTAAGTCCCACAAAAAAATGCAACAAAACGCTAATGCATAAGCCCTTACTTTGTAACTCAGAAACATATTACCATGTCTGCCTGCCAGTTGAAAATCTTTGCCAGTGTGTGTGTGGGCTACATAAATTATTTCGGCTCCAACCCCTGGTTTCCTGTTTTCCCAATGTCAACCTATACTGCAAAGGACCTGTTGGATGGAGGAAACAGTCAGCCTTAGGTGATGACGAACATCAGAAACCTTCAGCTACACTACCTGCATTGCCATCAGCAGTCTCCATGTGACGTTTTACCTGCTACACCAAAAACAAACCAAATTAACTTAATTTGTCATCATTTCAATTCACAAGTACATTCGTGCGTGAGCCATTGAGAATTGCACCTCTGGAGCAGGGCCGTAAGGATGCATTGGAGATTCGCTGTCATACCGGCTCTGACCAATTAGGGGTGAAAGGTGGGAACTAGGAGCAATACATAACAGTTTGTGGCCTGGAGGTGTGAGACCTGGTAACAGGGTCGTCATTCCAAGCTGCTGTGTGTGGCGAGTACTGGCCACCTGTGATCGGCTGGGGCACCACGTAGGCTTTTTTCCTGGGAGCTGGTAGCTAGCTGCATATGTCCTGTATGTGTGTTTTATTTAAGTTCTACAAGTGTTCAGTTGTCATTGTAATTATCCCTTTTTTGTTGTTGACAAAAGTCACTTTTACCTTGTAAAGTTTCTAATTCTAAATTATGTGGATTTTTACAGAACAGATATTCATGTGGTCAGTTTTTTTAGAATGCAGTAAGTAGACCTAGTCATCCATGGTTCTGTTACTCCGTAAATGTTGACGCTGATGGGAGAAAAAAAATCATATCACTTAAATGTATTGAAATCACTTATTAGCGCAGGTGTCAATGGCCTTTCCAAACCAAGTTTTCATAGTATTGATTTGAACTCAATGTAATTGTATATTAATATCTCAAGTTTCATCCGGAAAAGGGAGAAAACTTATAACGAGCGTAATTGTCTGTCATTCTGGATGAACCAACATTTCCTACCAAGCCCTTTGCACTGATGTTTACATTTACATTTGAGTCATTTAGCAGACGCATTTATCCAGAGCGACTTAGTGCATTCACCTTAAGATAGCTAGGCGGGACAACCACATATCACAGTCATATTAAGTACATTTTTCATCAATAAAGTAGCTATCTGCAAAGTCAGAGCTATTAAATAGGGGGAAAAAAGTCCATTGCTAGTGTTAGTTCGTTCACAAAAGGTTTTGGGGTGGGGCGGGGACTTTTGCTTGGTTGGTAGTGGGACAGGAGGGTTGAGTCTGAGTCTGAATCTTTGGGGGTTGTTGGCACCATGTGGGAAAACATAAAACATATGGTTTCTTCAATAAAAATAAATAAATAAATAAAATAAAACAATGCAATGGCATATTCCCATATACACCCCACCGTATCCTGTGCATATGCCAAAATAAACATAGATTTTGATTTGATAACAGAATATTGATGGAATAGGAATAAATTATAGTCAGAACGTACGCAACCCTTTAGGAATTTAACCAACAACTCACCATCAATTAATTGATGGTTGGTAACATACTGGCCATGGTCTCACCTGAGAGAGATCAGGTATCAATCAATCAATCAATCAATCAAATGTATTTATGAAGCCTTTTTTACATCAGCAGATGTCACAAAGTGCTATTTAGAAACCCAGCCTAAAACCCCAAACAGCAAGAAATGCAGATGTAGAAGCACAGTGGCTAGGAAAAACTCCCTAGAAAGGCAGGAACCTAGGAAGAAACCTAGAGAAGAACCAGACAAACATAGCTAACTATTTTTGGTTGATTACCACCAAATAATTAATGAATCTCAAAGCATAACAGAAAATGAATAAAGCATTTCTTACTTATCTTTCGGTGTTAGGGTTTGCACAACCACAACTTTTTCCACAAAATCAGACTGTCTCCACCATTATCTATACCAAATTATATAGCTAGATGCGTTTTCTTGGGGTGGTCCTGGGCTGAAAATGCTCTCAAAAATATAATCTACAAATGAAACACACTATCATGTCTACTATCTGAATATCTAGATTTAGCTTGCTAATGTTAGCTAGTTGAAATAAAGGCATTAGGCATCATGTTGGATTTATACAGTGTTGCTATCGTTAGATTCCTCTGAGTACAAAACAGTCAGAATACAGAAGATGTTAGCTAGCTAAGTAGCCGTGTTAGCTAGCTTGAACATTGAACACACTAAAGTTAGCAGCTAACGTAACTAGCAGGCTAAAACTCAACCCAACACGTTACCAGTTCCTGAGAACGGTGGCCACATAGTCATCACTGTTCCACCTTTAAAAATTAATGACAATGTTTATCCGGTTTCTGGATTGGTCATGAGCACTCTTTTTCTCTTTTGGGGTCGAACTGATTCAGGTTCAAGAACCGAGAATGATGCTTGTTGGCTTCAACTGCTCTGTGTGTTTCTGGCAGTGGTAACGTTATGTTGTAAGTGACCGTCACTTTCTCTCCAGCTCTGGGGCAGCAGGGTCATTCAGTAGACAGGATTAGCATAAAGACACTCCTTGCCCTGAAGGCAAAGGGAAAACACTACAAAAAGAAGTGGGGCGGCATAGCGTCGACCACGACCTGCGGATTCCTTCTTTAATGATCTGATCTGAACCACTGCTGTGATACTCTACACATCAGAGACACCAGCTCCTCTGGCCCTGTGTGTGTGTGTGTGTGTGTGTGTGTGTGTGTGTGTGTGTGTGTGTGTGTGTGTGCATATGTTTGGGTATGTGTGAACAGTCAGAACAGTCTGCTCTCAAGGAACGCTATTAACTACAATCTAGATCAGTACACCCAGCTCCCAGCCCCCAGTCTTGTGTGCGTGTGCTATTGTGTGCGTGTTTGTGTCAAGTGTGTGTCCGGGGATGGAGCTATCATGTCTCTAATCTTTGCCTGAGGCTCTGTCACTGCCCTGAGACTCTCTACCTCTTTCCCTCCATTATCCATCTTTCTCTCCACTATCTCACTCTTGCTTTGGGGGAAGAGGGAGAGGAGGTTGATATGAATTAAATTAGGTTTGGGATTACAGACACTCGGGCATGCATGCATGCTCGCAAGCACACTTACGATCACACACATACATGCACACACAACACAAATAGTTGTATTTCTCCTAGAGGCATATTTTTCTGTTCCTCCAACCCAGAGAGTAATTATGTATGAATGTATCCTGAAGTATTCTGAAGAACAGTAAAGACATGTTGGACCTCTTGCAACCGGATATCTGTGTGTGCGCACTTGTGTCTTTTTGGCACATTGGCTATGGAGAGTGTGATCACACAGTTGTCCGGAACCGTTGATGCTCTCATGCATGCTTCAGTGTTGCTTGCCTCAAAGCGAGCACAGAAGTTGAGTAGCATCAGCTCGTGTCACTGGGAACCTCTCGGCTGTGCTTCCTTTTGTAGTCCATAATAGTTTGCAAGCCCTGCCGCATCCAATGAGTGTCGGAGCCGATGTAGTACGATTCAATCTTAGTCCTGTATTTTAGCTCTTTGCCTTTTTGATGGTTCGTCGGAGGGCATAGTGGGATTTCTTATAAGCGTCCAGATTAGAGTCCCGCTCCTTGAAAGCGTCAGCTCTTCCCTTTAGCTCATTGCGGATGTTGCCTGTAATCCATGGATTCTGGTTGGGGTATGTACGTACGGTCACTGTGGGGACGATGCCATTGATGCACTTATTGATGAAGCCAGTGACTGATGTGGTGTATTCATCAGTGCCATCGGAAGAATCCCGGAACATATTCCAGTCTGTGATAGCAAAACAGTCCTGTAGCTTAGCATCGGCATCATCTTACCACTTCCTTATTGAGCGAGTCACTGGTACTTCCTGCTTTAGGTTTTGCTTGTAAGCAGGAATCAGGAGGATAGAGCTATGGTCAGATTTGCTAAATGGAGGGCGAGGGAGAGCTTTGTACGTGTCTCTGTGTGTGGAGTAAAGGTAGTCTCAAAACACATTTTGTCTGGTCGCACTTTTAGCATGCTGGTAGAAATTTGGTAAAACATATTTAAGTTGAGCTGCATTAAAGTCCCCGACCACTTGGACCGCCACCTCTGAATGAGCATTTTCTTGTTTGCTTATGGCCTTATACAGCTCGCTGAGTGCTGTCTGAGTGCCTGCATCGGTTTGTGGTGGTATATAGACAGCTACGAAAAATATAGATGAAAACTCTCTTGGTAAATAGTGTGGTCTACAGCTTATCATGAGATACTCGACCTCAGGCAAGTTAGAGACTTCCTTAACTTCTTATGGTATAGGGGATGCTGGCGTCCCACTTGGAAAAATGCAGCGTGGCAAATTCAAATAAATTTATATCAAAATCAAACTTTCAGTAAATAACACATGTAAAATACTCAATTAAAGATACACTCGTTGTGAATCCAGCCAACATGTCAGATTTTAGGGCTTTTCGGCGAAAGCATAAGAAGCTATTATCTGATGATAGCACAACTGTAAACAAAGAGGGTAGCATATTTCAACCCTGCAGGCGCTACACAAAACGCAGAAATAAAATATAAAACATGCCTTACCTTTGACGAGCTTCTTTTGTTGGCACTCCAATATGTCCCATAAACATCACAATTGGTCATTTTGTTCGATTAATTCCGTCCATATATATCCAAAATGTCAATTTATTTGGTGCGTTTGATCCAGAAAAAAACAGCTCCCAAAATGCGCAAGGTCACTACAAAATATTTCAAAAGTTGCCTATAAACTTTGCCAAAATATTTCAAACTACTTTTGTAATACAACTTTAGGTATTTTTAAATGTTAATAATCGATCAAATTGAAGACGGGTCTATCTGTGTTCAATACAGGAACACAACAAACCAAGCTACTTTTCAAGTCTTTCGCAACTCTAAACAGTGTTAAGCAGTTCCTAGTTGGCCCTACTTCTTCATTGCACAAATGAATAACCTCAACCAAATTCCAAAGACTGGTGACATCCAGTGGAAGTGGTAGGAACTGAAGACAAGTTTCTAAGAAATATTGTTTGCCAATGAGAATTCACTGAACAGACAGAGACCTAAAAAATAAATAAAAATGGGTTTTGCCTGCTACATAAGTTCTGTTACACTCACAGATTTGACTGAGGAGCAGGCCGTTTGATATGGGCACCTTTCATCCAAGCTACTCAATACTGCCCCTGCAGCCATAAAAAGTTAACAGGTGTGCATTGTTAAAAGTTAATTTGTGTAATTTTAAGTTAGAGCCAATCAGTTGTGTTATGACAAGGTAGGGGTGGTATTCAGAAGATAGCACTATTTGGTAAAAGACCAAGTCCATTATATATAAAGAACAGCTAAAATAGGCAAAGACAAACAACTGTACATCATTGCTTTAAGACATGATGTTCAGTCAATCTAGAAAATGTTAAGAACTTTGAAAGTTTCTTCAAGTGCAGTCACAAAAACCATTAAGCTCTATGATAAAACTGGCTCGCATGAGGACCGCCACAGGAAAGGAAGACCCAGAATTATTTAGAGTTACCAACCTCAGAAATCCACAATTAACTGCACCTCAGATTGCAGCCCAAATAAATCCTTCACAGAGTTCAATTAACAGACACATCTCAACATTAACTGTTCAGAGAAGACTGTATGAATCAAGCCTTCATGGTTGAATGGCTGCAAAGAAACTGCTACCAAAGGACACCAATAAGAAAAAGAGACTTGCCTGGACTAAGAAAAATTAGCAATGGACATTTGACTACTGGAAATCTGTCCTTTGGTTCCAACCGCCGTGTCTTCGTGAGACACAGAGTAGGTGAATGGATGATCTCCGCATATGTGGTTCCCAACGTTAGGAGCATGGAGGAGGAGGTGTGATGGTGTGGGGGTGCTTTGCTGGAGACACTGTCTGTGGTTTATTTAGAATTCAAGGCACACTTATCCAGCATGGCTACCACAGCATTCTGCAGCGATGCGCCATCCCATCTGCTTTGCGCTTAGTGGGACTATCATTTGTTTTTCAACAGGACAATGACCCAACACACCTCCAGGCTAAGGGCTATTTGACCAAGAAGGAGAGTGATGGAGTGCTGCATCAGCTGGCCTGGCTCCACAATCACCTGACCTCAACCCAATTGAGATGATTTGGGATGAGTTGGACCGCAGAGTGAAGCCAACAAGTGCTCAACATATCTGGGAACTCCTTCAAGACTGTTGGAAAAGCATTCCAGGTGAAGCTGGTTGAGAGAATTCCAAGAGTGTGCAAAGCTGTCATCAAGGCAAAGGGTGCCTACTTTGAAGAATCAATATGTAAAATAGCAGATTTGTTTAACTCTTTTTTTTGGTTACTACATGATTCCATATGTGTTATTTCATGGTTGTGATGTCTTCACTATTATTCTACAATGTAGAAAATAGTAAAAATTAAGAAAAACCCTGGAATGTGTAGGTCTGACTGGAACTGTGTATATTTTACACATATTTAAACCCTGTTTTGGTAGGCACAAAACGACCTGTATACTTCCATTAAACCGGTACGGGTTACCTTTAGACAAGTCCTGACACTTGTGGGAGTCGTAGAGCAAAGTGGAGAACACCATCGTGTTTGTCAGAATCACCATCTTCTACAATGTGGTCACATTAGTCTGTAGCTCAAACGGTTCGGACGCTACTACCAGAAGTTTGCACATCGTTCGTACCAACTTCGGATGAGTCCCCTGACACTTGTGGGGATCGTAGAGCAAGTCGTCATAATAGTTTTGTAGATCAAACCGTTCAGACGATACAGATATTTTTTTAGTTTTGTAGATCAAACCGTTCAGACAATACATCATTTTTTTTGAAAAGTCCGATTTCTAGGACGTCTTTTGGTCTGACAAACACCACTCTAGCTCTGCCACCTTTGACCACAGATGCTGAAGTTAAACACATGTGGTGGACTGAGACACATCCAATGCAATTTTTTTTTTTGATTTTTATGGGGAAAACGCACCAATCGACTGTAGAGATTTATTAAGAACATGTAACTGATGGTAAATGCAGTTTGTAATTACAGAGGTGTAACAATATATACTTGCTACCGTGGTTGTTACAAATGAGTAAGTTTCCACTAAATTCACCAATTTAGTGTTTAGTTTCTTCTCAGCTGCAGCCAATTCAGTAGCAGCTGTCAGAATATTGCAATCTCTCGTGAACAGATACGCCTGGTGTCCAAGATTAGAAAGGTTGAAGGCTAAATAGCCTCTAATTACTTACCCGTGAATGTGCAGTTGCCCGCCCAACAGTGTATCATCTGGGCTAACTTGGTTGAGTTTACAAAAACAAATCAGATATAGGTCAACCTCACTAACTGGGGTCTACAGTACGGGTGTCATCCCCGGTGTTTATATATATAATTTTGATTTATAAGTAATGTGTATGTTGCCCATTATGACAATCTGAACCTCCTTGCAATCCAAGTGGAAGGATAAACCCACTTGTGCACCATAGAGTACATGTACTATCTGCATAAGTAAATGCTATGTGTTGTGTAAGTGCTAGGTGTTAGACTTAATTTTTCTTTGCAAAATCCTGTGTATCTTGAGGGGTACTTACTTGTAACATGATGCGTTATTTACATATACAGTTACATATGAGCAATTACCATGGACTTACTTATTAATCATTACCAAGTGAAAACAAACAAAAGATGAGCTTCTACTGTAGTCAACTTTATTGCAACATGTAAAAATATCTTATATTTCTTACAAAATAATGATTTTTATTGTTGGATTATTGATTTGGTTAATTAGAATGAACAAAGATATAGGCCTACTCAATAACATAGAACATCTATTTTAGTGGTGACTCAAATCTGCTGCCTACGTGGTGAGTAGCCTAGCTAACACACTTGGGTGTAATAATCAAATGTTTTATTTTATTTAACTAGGCTAGTCAGTTAAAGACCAAATTCTTATTTACAATGACAGCCTAGGGACAGTGGGTTAACTGCCTTATTCAGGGGCAGAAGAACAGATTTTTACCTTGTCAGCTCAGGGATTTGACCTAGCAACCTTCGGGTTACTGGCCCAATGCTCTAACCACTAGGCTGCCCCACATGTGGAGTATCTACAGCAGTGCATGGTGAATGGTGGCATGAGCCCTTGTTTCTCTGACACATAATTCTATTAACCTCACCATGCAGATTTTTTTTTAAATTTAGTGCCAAAGAATCAGTGACCCTGTACGTATATAAGACTCTCTGAATGAGAGTGCCAGCTGAAATGAGTACAATGTAAAGTGATCAGGTTTTGTGGCCATTTAGCTAGTTGACATAAACTCTAGTGTGTAGTGTAGCTAGTGGGCATGTAGTCATAGCTACAGTCAGACTGGGCATGTAGTCATGCAGTAGCTGCAGTCAGACTGGTAGCCTGTAGCTAGTGGGAATGTAGTCACAGCTACAGACTGCTAGCCTGTATTTGCCCTCAGTGAAAATCTGAGAAGCAGATGAAAACAATCTGAGAAGCAGCAATGAACAGATCAGATTCTGGGCTGTCAACAGCTGTCATAGTAGGCAGCAGATAGCCTTGCGGTTAGAGTGTTGGTATATAGCTGTTTCAATCAGAGTGTCTGACAACCTATAGCTGGGGGCAGCAATCTATTCCTGAAATGGAGCAGGACTCTGTGTGTGCATGCTTGTGTGTGGCCCAGGGAAGTGATATAGGATCAATACGAGGACAGAATGATGGCCTGTTATTGTGCAACCATCACAACCTCGCAACACGCACATGCAGGCACACCAAAACACATTCTACCAGTCTCTCGCTCTCTTGCTCTCTCTCTTTTGAGAAATCACATAACTAAACCAAACAAAAGGAAGAAGAAACTATGCTATGGAACAAAGATAAATGATATAAAGAATGATAGTAAAAAGCTCTGGAGAACTTTAAATGAGATTCTAGGAAAAAAGTGAACTTGGCTCCCTCCTTCACTGAGGTAGATGGCTTGTTCATAACATAACCCTTTGATATTGCCAACCACTTTTTTGTTGACAAGATTAGCAAACTTCATATTCATGCATAACGTACCAGATAATGAAAGGCAAGCACTGTAGTTTTGAGTTCCACAAAGTGGGTGTGGAAATGATTAAAATGTTGTTGCTATCTATAAATAAGGCAAGCCACCTGGTACTGACAACTTGGATGGTAAATTGATGAGGTTGGTAGTGGAACATTGCGACTCCTGTTTGCCACATCTTCAATTTAAGCCTAGAAGACAGCTTGTGCCCTTAGGCCTGTAAGGAGGGAAAGGTCATTCCACTGCACAAGAATAGCAGATCAGCCTTTAATGGTTCAAACAGATGACCAATCAGCCTGCTACCAGTGCTTAGCAAACCTTTTGAAAAAATGATGTTTGACCAAATGCAAAGTTATTTTACAGAAAACAAATTAAAAAAATGACTTTCAGCATGTTTGTAGGGAAGGGCACTCAACATGCTTAGCACTGACACAAAGTACTGATGATTGGCTGAAAGAACTTGATGGTAGGAGCTGTTTTGTTAAACTTCAGTGCAGCTTTTGATATCATTGATCATAACCTATTACTGAAAATACATAGGTGTTATGGATTTCCACCTTCTGCCTTATCATGGATTGAGATTTATCTATCTAAAAGAACACATGGTTCCACTTCAGAAAACCCTCTATCTAATGCAAATTCGGTGGTGTACCGCAGGGCAGCTGGCTTGGGCCATTATAGTTCTGTTTTTACTAACGACCTTCCACTGACTTTGAATAAAGCCTGTGTGTCTACGTACACTGACAAATCAACAGTATACACATCGGCTACGACAGTAAAATAAGTAACTGACACCCTTCACATAGAGCTCCAGTCAGTCTTAGAATGGGTGACTAGCAATAGGCTGGTGCTAAACATCTCATAAACTAAATGCATTGTTTTTGGGACAAATCACTCGCTCAACACTGAACATCATTTAGATCTATTATTCAATAATGTGGCAATTGAGCAAGTTGAGGAGAAATAAGCTGCTGGGTGTAATCCTAGATAGCAAGCTGTCATGGTCAAAACATATAGACTCAATGGTTGCTAAAATGGGAAGAGGTCTATCCATGTGTGGTCATGTGTGGCAAAGAGGGACATAAGTAAATGACAGTTGGTCCAGAAAAGTTATTACACATGGATGTACAGTGCCTTGCGAAAGTATTCGGCCCCCTTGAACTTTGCGACCTTTTGCCACATTTCAGGTTTCAAACATAAAGATATAAAAGTGTATTTTTTTGTGAAGAATCAACAACAAGTGGGACACAATCATGAAGTGGAACGACATTTATTGGATATTTCAAACTTTTTTAACAAATCAAAAACTGAAAAATTGGGCGTGCAAAATTATTCAGCCCCCTTAACCTTTCTGATCTCCCCATCCCGGATCCGGGATCGTGAATACAGACTCAAGCTCATTACCATAACGCAACGTTAACTATTCATGAAAATCGCAAATGAAATGAAATAAATATGCTAGCTCTCAAGCTTAGCCTTTTGTTAACAACACTATCTTCTCAGATTTTCAAAATATGCTTCTCAACCATTGCAAAACAAGCATTTGTGTAACAGTATTGATGGCTAACGTAGCATTTAGCATTAGCATTCAGCTGGCAACATTTACACAAAAAAACAGAAAAGCATTCAAATAAAATCATTTACCTTTGAAGAACTTCAGATGTTTTCAATGAGGAGACTCTCAGATAGCAAATGTTCAGTTTTTCCTGAAAGATTATTTGTTTAGGACAAATCGCTCCGTTTTCTGCGTCACGTTTAGCTATGAAAAAACCCCTGTATCCAGGATTGTGTAAATCTATCAGCAAGCTCATTAGCATAACACAACGTTAACTATTCATGAAAATCGCAAATGAAATGAAATAAATATGCCATCTCTCAAGCTTAGCCTTTTGTAAACAACATTGTCATCTCAGATTTTCAAAATATGCTTCTCAACCATAGGAAAACAATCATTTGTGTAAAAGTAGCTAGCTAGCGTTAGCATTTAGCGTTAGCATTTAGCGTTAGCATTTAGCGTTAGCATTTAGCGTTAGCATTTAGCGTTAGCATTAGCGTTAGCATCCAGCACGCAACATTTCAA
Organism: Oncorhynchus mykiss; assembly: GCF_013265735.2. NCBI lineage: Eukaryota > Metazoa > Chordata > Actinopteri > Salmoniformes > Salmonidae > Oncorhynchus > Oncorhynchus mykiss. Next base: position 12,675,104 of record NC_048593.1, on the reverse strand, counting down.
CAAAAACATAAGCCTTCAAATAAAATAATTTACCTTTGAAGAACTTCTGATGTTTTCAATGAGGATACTCTCAGTTAGATAGCAGATGCTCAGTTTTTCCAAAAAGATTCTTTGTGTATTAGAAATAGCTCCGTTTTATACATCACATTTGGCTACCAAAAAAACCCGAAAATTCAGTCCTCAAAACGCGAACTTTTTTCCAAATTAACTCCATAATATCGACTGAAAACATGGCAAACGTTGTTTAGAATCAATCATCAAGGTGTTTTTCACATATCTCTTCATTGATACATCGTTCTTGGACACATGCTTTCTCCCCTGAATCAAATGGTAAAGTAGAAGCAGCTGGCAATTGCGCACCGAATTCCACGCAGGACACCAGGCGGACACTTGGAAAATGTAGTCTCTTATGGTCAATCTTCCAATGATATGCCTACAAATACGTCACAATGCTGCTAAGACCTTGGGCGAACGACAGAAAGTGTAGGCTCATTCCTTACGCAAACACAGCCATATAAGGAGACAATGGAAAACAGAGCTTCAGAAATTCTGGAATTTCCTGGTTGATGCATCATCTTGTTTTCGCCTGTAGAATGAGTTCTGGGGCACTTACAGACAAAATCTTTGCAGATTCTGAAACTTCAGAGTGTTTTCTTTCCAAAACTGTCAAGAATATGCATAGTCGAGCATCTTTTCGTGACAAAATATTGCGCTTAAAACGGGAACGTTTTTTATCCAAAAATGAAATAGCGCCCCTAGAGATCTAACAGGTTAAGTTAATACTTTGTAGTGCCACCTTTTGCTGCGATTACAGCTGTAAGTCGCTTGGGGTATGTCTCTATCAGTTTTGCACATCGAGAGACTGAAATTTTTTCCCATTCCTCCTTGCAAAACAGCTCGAGCTCAGTGAGGTTGGATGGAGAGCATTTGTGAACAGCAGTTTTCAGTTCTTTCCACAGATTCTCGATTGGATTCAGGTCTGGACTTTGACTTGGCCATTCTAACACCTGGATATGTTTATTTTTGAACCATTCCATTGTAGATTTTGCTTTATGTTTTGGATCATTGTCTTGTTGGAAGACAAATCTCCGTCCCAGTCTCAGTTCTTTTGCAGACTCCATCAGGTTTTCTTCCAGAATGGTCCTGTATTTGGCTCCATCCATCTTCCCATCAATTTTAACCATCTCCCCTGTCCCTGCTGAAGAAAAGCAGGCCCAAACCATGATGCTGCCACCACCATGTTTGACAGTGGGGATGGTGTGTTCAGCTGTGTTGCTTTTACGCCAAACGTAACGTTTTGCATTGTTGCCAAAAAGTTCAATTTTGGTTTCATCTGACCAGAGCACCTTCTTCCACATGTTTGGTGTGTCTCCCAGGTGGCTTGTGGCAAACTTTAAACGACACTTTTTATGGATATCTTTAAGAAATTGCTTTCTTCTTGCCACTCTTCCATAAAGGCCAGATTTGTGCAATATACGACTGATTGTTGTCCTATGGACAGAGTCTCCCACCTCAGCTGTAGATCTCTGCAGTTCATCCAGAGTGATCATGGGCCTCTTGGCTGCATCTCTGATCAGTCTTCTCCTTGTATGAGCTGAAAGTTTAGAGGGACGGCCAGGTCTTGGTAGATTTGCAGTGGTCTGATACTCCTTCCATTTCAATATTATCGCTTGCACAGTGCTCCTTGGGATGTTTAAAGCTTGGGAAATCTTTTTGTATCCAAATCCGGCTTTAAACTTCTTCACAACAGTATCTCGGACCTGCCTGGTGTGTTCCTTGTTCTTCATGATGCTCTCTGCGCTTTCAACGGACCTCTGAGACTATCACAGTGCAGGTGCATTTATACGGAGACTTAATTACACACAGGTGGATTGTATTTATCATCATTAGTCATTTAGGTTAACATTGGATCATTCAGAGATCCTCACTGAACTTCTGGAGAGAGTTTGCTGCACTGAAAGTAAAGGGGCTGAATAATTTTGCACGCCCAATTTTTCAGTTTTTGATTTGTTAAAAAAGTTTGAAATATCCAATAAATGTTGTTCCACTTCATGATTGTGTCCCACTTGTTGTTGATTCTTCACAAAAAAATACAGTTTTACATCTTTATGTTTGAAGCCTGAAATGTGGCAAAAGGTCGCAAAGTTCAAGGGGGCCGAATACTTTCGCAAGGCACTGTATATTGTATACAGTATATTATATTATGTCTATTGCAAAAAATATAAACGTATAAAATATAAAATGTATAGTGTTGGTCCCATGTTTCATGAGCTGAAATAAAAGATCCCCGAAATGTTCCATATGCACAAAAAGCTTACTTCTCTTAAATTCGGTTGAGCATTTCTCCTTTACCAAGATAACCCATCCACCTAACAGGTGTGGCATATCAAGAAGCTGATGAAACAGCATAATCATTAGACAGGTGCACATTGTGATGGGGATAATATGGGCCACTCTAAAATGTGCAGTTTTGTCACACAACACAATGCCACAGATGTCTAAACTTTTGAGGGAGAATGCAATTGGCACTCTGACTGCAGGAATGTCCACCAGAGCTGTTGACAGAGAACTGAATGTACATTTATCTAGCATAATGTTGTTTTCGAGAATTTGGCAGTATGTCCAACCGGCCTCACAACTGTAGACCACGTGTAATCACGCCAGCTAGGACCTCCACATCCTTCTTCTTTACCTGCGGGATCATCTTAGACGAGCCACCCAGACAGCTGATGAATGGCTGCGCAAACTGTCACAAACTGTCTCAGGGAAGCTCATCTGCATGCTCGTCATCCTCACCAGGGTCTTAACCTGTCTGCAGTTAAGTGTCAAATGCTAATGGTCAATGGCCACTGGCACGCTGGAGAAGTGTGCTCTTTATGGATCTTTCATGCCGTCCCTAGGAGGGGTGCGTCACTTGGGTGGGTTGAGTTGGCGGAGATCTTTGTGGGCTATACTCGGCCTTGTCTCAGTATGGTAAGTTGGTGCTTGAAGATATCCCTCCAGTGGTGTGGGGGCTGTGCTTTGGCAAAGTGGTTGGGGTTATATCCTTCCTGTTTGGCCCTGTCCGGGGGTATCATCGGATGGGGCCACAGTGTCTCCTGACCCCTCCTGTCTCAGCCTCCATTATTTATGCTGCAGTAGTTTATGTGTCGGGGGCTAGGGTCCGTTTGTTATATCTGGAGTACTTCTCCTGTCTTATCCGGTGTCCTGTGTGAATTTAAGTATGCTCTCTCTAATTCTCTCTTTCTCTCTCTCTTTCTTTCCCTCGGAGGACCTGAGCCCTAGGACCATGCCTCAGGACTACCTGGCATGATGACTCCTTGCTGTCCCCAGTCCAGCTGGCCGTGTTGCTGCTACAGTTTCAACTGTTCTGCCTGTGATTATTATTATTTGACCATGCTGGTCATTTATGAACATTTGAACATCTTGGCCATGTTCTGTTATAATCGCCACCCGGCACAGCCAGAAGAGGACTGGCCACCCCTCATAGGCTGGTTCCTCTCTAGGTTTCTTCCTAGGCCACTGTGCTTCTACACCTGCATTGCTTGCTGTTTGGGGTTTTAGGCTGGGTTTCTGTACAGCGCTTTGAGATATCAGCTGATGTACAAAGGGCTATATAAATACATTTGATTTGATTTGATTTGGATAAATCCCTGTTTCAACTGTACAGGGCAGATGGCAGGCAGCATGTATGGCGTTGCATGGGTGAACGGTTTGTTGATGGCAACGTTTTGAACAGAATGCCCCATGGTGGCAGTGGGGTTATGGTATGGGCAGGCATAAGCTACAGAAAATTACTCACCAGACATGGCACCCATTGAGCATGTTTGGGATGCTCTGGATAGAAGTGTACAACAGCGTGTTCCAGTTCCCGCCAATATCAAGCAATTTCGCACAGCCATTGAAGAGGAGTGAGACAACATTCCACAGTCCACAATCAACAACCTGATCAACTTAATGCGAATTAGATGTCCTTACATGAACTGTAACTCAGTAAAATCTTTGAAACTGTTGCATGTTGCGTTTTATAGTATTGTTCAGTGTATATTATGTATTTTATGTACACTACATGACCAAAAGTATGTGGACACTTGCTCATCGAACATCTCATTGCAAAATCATGTGCATTAATATGGAGTTGGCCCCCCTTTGCTGCTATAACAGCTTCCACTCTTCTGGGAAGGCTTTCCACTAGATGTTGGAACATTGATGAGGGGACTGGCTTCCATTCAGCCACAAGTGCATTAGTGAGGTGAGACACTAATGTTGGGCGATTAGGCCTGGCCCATTGTCAGCGTCAATACATCCCAAAGGTGTTTGATGGGTTTGAAGTCAGGCCTCTGTGCAAGCTAGTCAAGTTTTTCCACACCGATCTCGACAAACCATTTCTCTATGGACCTTGCTTCGTGCACGGGGGCATTGTCATTCTGAAGCAGGAAAGGGCCTTCCCCAGAATCGTCTAGAATGTCATTGGATGCTGTAGTGTTAAGAGTTCCCTTCACTGGAACTAAGGGGCCAAGCCCGAACCATAAAAGACAGCCCCAGACCATTATTACTCTTCCACCAAACTTTACAGTTGGCACTACGCATTTGGGCAGGTAGCGTTTTCTTGGTATCTGTCAAACCCAGATTCATCCGTCAGACTGCCAGATGGTGAAGCATGATTCATCACAGAGAACACATTTCCACTACTCCAGTGTCCAATGGCGCTGAGCTTTACACCACTCCAGTCAACACTTGGCATTGTGTATGGTGATCTTAGGCTTGTGTGCGGACATGGAAACCCATTTCATGAAGCTCCCAACGAACAATTATTATGCTGATATTGATTCCAGAGGCAGTTTGGAACTCTTTAGCGCTACACGCTTCAGCACTTGGCAGTCCTGTTCTGTGAGTTTGTGTGGCCTACCACTTCGCGTCTGAGCTGTTGTTGCTCCTAGAATTTCCCACTTCACAATAACAGCACTTACTGTACAGTTGACTGGGGCAGCTCTAGCAGGGCAGAAATTTGATGAACTAAATTGTTGGAAAGGTGGCATCCTTTGACGGTGCCATTTTGAATTTCACTGAGCTCCTCAGTAAGGCCATTCTACTGCCAATGTTTGTCTACTGAGATTGTATGGCTGTATACTTGGTTTTATACACCTGTCAGCAACAAGTGTGGCTGAAATAGCCGAATCCACTAATTTGAAGGGGTGTCCACATACTTTGATATATAGTAAATACTTATACTACTCTCTCTCTCTGTCAATCTCTCTCTCTCTCTCTCTCTCTCTCTCTCTCTCTCTCTCTCTCAATTCAAGGGGCTTTATTGGCATGGGAAACATATGTTAACATTGCCAAAGCAAGTGAGGTAGATAATATACAAAAGTGAAAAAAACTATAAAAATTCACAGTAAACATTACACATACAGAAGTTTCAAAAGAATAAAGACATTACAAATGTCATATTATTTATATATACAGTGTTGTAACAATGTACAAATGGTTACTGTAAAAAAGGGAAAATAAATAAGCATAAATGTGGGTTGTATTTACAATGGTGTTTGTTCTTCACTGGTTGACCTTTTCTTGTGGCAACAGGTCACAAATCTTGCTGCGGTGATGGCACACTGTGGTATTTCACCCAGTAGATATGGGAGTTCATCAAAGTCTGCTTTGTTTTCGAATTCTTTGTGGATCTGTGTAATCTGAGGGAAATATGTGTCTCTAATATGGTCATACATTGGGCAGGAGGTTAGGAAGTGCAGCTCAGTTTCCACCTCATTTTTTGGGCAGTGTGCACATAGCCTGTCTTCTCTTGAGAGCCAAGTTTGCCTACGGCAGCCTTTCTCAATAGCAAGGCTATGCTCACTGAGTCTGTACATAGTCAAAGCTTTCCTTAAGTTTGGGTCAGTCACAGTGGTCAAGTATTCTGCCACAGTGTACTCTCTGTTAAGGGCCAAATAGCATTCTAGTTTGCTCTGATTTTTATGTTAATTCTTTCCAATGTGTCAAGTAATTATCTTTTTGTTTTCTCATGATTTCATTTGGTATAATTGTGTTGCTGTCCTTGTGCTCTGTGGGGTGTGTTTGTGTTTGTGAACAGAGCCTCAGGACCAGCTTGCTTAGGGGACTCTCCTCCAGGTTCATATCCCTGTAGGTGATGGCTTTGTTATGGAAGGTTTGGGAATCACTTCCTTTTAGGTGGTTGTAGAACTTAACGGCTCTTTCTGGATTTGGATAATTAGCGGGTATCGGCCTAATTCTGCTCTGCATGCATTATTTGGTCCTCAACGTTGTACACGGAGGATATATTTGCAGAATTCTGCATGCAGAGTCTCAATTTGGTGTTTGTCCCATTTTGTGAATTGTTGGTTGGTGAGCGGACCCCAGACCCTCACAACCATAAAGGGCAATGGGTTCTATAACTGATTCAAGTATTTTTCACCAGATCCTAGTTGGTATGTTGAATTTTATGTTCCTTTTGATGGCATAGAATGCCCTTATTGCCGTGTCTCTCAGATCGTTCACAGCTTTGTGGAAGTTACCTGTGGCGCTGACGTTTATGCCAAGGTATGTATAGTTTTTTGTCTGCTCTAGGGAAACGGTGTCTAGATGGAATTTGTATTTGTGGTACTGGTGACTGGACCTTTTTTGGAACACCATTATTTTGGTCTTACTGAGATTTACTGTCGGAGCCCAGGTCTGACAGAATCTGTGCAGAATATCTAGGTGCTGCTGTAGGCCCTCCTTGGTTGGTGACAGAAGCACCAGATCATCAGCAAACAGTAGACATTTGACATTGATTCTAGTAGGGTGAGGCCGGGTGCTGAAGAGTTTTCTAGTGCCCGCACCAATTCGTTGACATATATGTTGAAGAGGGTGGGGCTTAAGCTGCATCCTTGTATCACCCCACGGCCCTTTGGGAATAAATGTGTGTGTTTTTTGCCTATTTTAACCGTACACTTGTTGTTTGTGTACATGGATTTTATAATGCCATATGTTTTACCCCCAACACCACTTTCCATCAATTTGTATAGCAGACCCTCATGCCAAACTGAGTCAAAGGCTTTTTTGAAATCAACAAAGCATGAGAAGACTTGTCCTTTGTTTTGGTTTGTTTGTTTGTCAATTAGGGTGTGCAGGGTGAATACATGGTCTGTTGTACGGTAATTTGGTAAAAAGCCAAGTTGACATTTGCTCAATACATTGTTTTCAATGAGGAAATGTACGAGTCTGCTGTTAATGATAATGCAGAGGATTTTGGATTCAGAGTCTATGGATTCTTCAATTACATTGAACTGATTTCTGACGTGCTGTTCCTTCTTTTTCCGTAGTTGTATTTCTGTATTGTTTTAGTGATTCACCATAGTGAAGGCGTAGACTCAGATTTTTCGGGTCTCTACGTTTTTGGTTGGTGTTACGGCTGTCGTCGGAATGAGACCAAGGTACAGCGTGGTAGGCGTACATTTTGAATTTATTATATGAACAACCCAAAAAAACAAGAAAGATAAACGACACGAAAACAAGATCCCACAACAGAAAGTGGGAAAAAGGGCTGCCTAAGGATGATCCCCAATCACCGACAACGATAGACAGCTGCCTCTGACTGGGAAGCATACTCGGCCAAAAACAAAGAAATAGACAACATAGAATGCCCACCCCAAATCACACCCTGACCTAACCAAATAGAGAAATAAAACGGCTCTCTAAGATCAGGGCGTGACAGTTGGACAGGTTTCTCAATTTATTTCTTAGATTTTTGCATTCTTCATCAAACTATTTGTCATTGTTGTTTAATTTTTCTATTTTCTATCTGAGATTTTTAGATTTGATAGGGAAGCTGAGAGGTCAAATACACTGTTAAGATTTTATACTGCTAAGTTTACGCCTTCACTATTAGAGTGGAACATTTTACCCAGGAAATTGTCTAAAAGCGATTGAATTTGTTGTTGCCTAATTGTTTTTTGGTAGGTTTCCAAACGGCATTCCTTCCATCTACAGCATTTGTTAATGTTACTCAGTTCCTTTGGCTTTGATGCCTCATGATTGAGTATTGCTCTGTTCAAGTAGACTTTTGCTGTGGTCAAACAGGGGTGTCAGTGGGCTGACTGTGAATGCTCTGAGAGACTCTGGGTTGAGGTCAGTGATAAAGTAGTCTACAGTATTACTGCCAAGAGATGAGCTATGGGTGTACCTATCATAGGAGTCCCCTCGAAGCCTACCATTGACTATGTACATACCACGCGTGCGACAGAGCTGCAGGAGTTGTGACCGGTTTCTGTTGGTTATGTTGTCGTAGTTGTGCCTAGGGGGGCATATGGGGGAGGGAATGCTGTCATCTGCAGGCAGGTGTTTGTCCCCCTGTGTGCTGAGGGTGTCGGGTTCTTGTCCAGTTCTGGCATTTAGGTCGCCATAGACTATTACATGTCCGCCGGCCTGGAAATGATTGATTTCCCCCTGCAGGATGGAGAAGCTGTCTTCATTAAAGTATGGGGATTCTAGTGGGGGGATATAGGTAGCACACAGGAGGACATTTTTCTCTGTTAAGACAATTTCTTTTTGAATTTCTAGCCAAATGTAAAATGCTCCTGTTTTGATTAATTTAATTGAGTGAGTTAGGTCTGCTCTATACCAAATTAGCATATCCTCTGAGTCCCTTCCCTGTTTCACACCTGGTAGTTTGGTGGATGGGACTACCAGCTCTCTGTAACCTAGAGGGCAACCAGTGGGTCCGTCTCCTCTATACCATGTTTCTTGCAGGATGACAATGTCTGTATTAACGATTTCTTTGGTGAACTCTTTAGGCCAAAGGCAGATGACCTCAGGCCTGGGATATTCCAGGATGAGATAGTGAAGGCTTGTGTTCCATAAAGTGTCCAATGTTGTTAGTCGTGAGGTTTGGCCTTAGGCCAGTAAGTGTGAGCAGAGCCTGCTGAGCATCTGGTACATGCCATTGGCTTGGGCTAGTGTAAGATTGGGGGTTGGGCCTGTTTGCCCGCTCACGGCCTGGGAATATGTGTGACTTCCATGTTGAGGCCCTCTTTGCGGGGGTGGGGTGCATGGGGTGGGCAGGAGGGGCATAAGTCTGATCTGAGGGGGCCTAAATGGAGTGTGGGCATGGTTGACTTGGGGGGTGTTGATTGGTTGGGGTGGGGGTGTGTATGTGGCTGGTGGTGTTGTGGTCTTGATGTAAGTCCTCTCGCGTGGGTCCTCTATGTGTAGGTCCAGGGGGCGGGGTGGGAGAGTGTCTCGCTGGTCTGGGCGGGGTATCTATTGATCTGTTGCTCCTGTGTGAAGTGTTGGGGCTACGTTTGAGAGCGATATCCTTCAGAGTCCGGGCGAAGGTGGGCACTGCCTGTAAGATGGTGTGTAGATTGGGATGCTTCTAATTTAGATATTTTGTTTGCGAATAAACAGTCCACAGAAACACACCCAAGGTTGAATTCTACTTCCCAAAACAGTGGCTGCATGTCTCTTAAGAGACACAGATGTTAGGAGAAAATTGTATTTCCAAAGTTGTCTACATATTTGTCCTACATTCCTCATCTCTCGGTCCTCATTATACACAAGGAGATATTCGCATAGATCTCTCTCTCATACAGTTGCATGCACACAAAACACACAGAACATGCACACAACACACTCACACACAAAACCAGCTTGAATATTGATAGTATTATTGGGGGACATTCCCCTGAACGTAATACTGTATCACATATTTATGTCCTCACCCAGTCTAGGCATGAATGTGTGTGCGTATGCTCATCAGTGTATGTGTGCGTATGCTCATCAGTGTATGTGTGCGAAAACACATTCAGTGTTATAAAGTGAACCAGACCTGAATTAACTTAATCAGGAAGTGACTAATGACCTACAATTCACTGGTGATTCAGAGAAAGAGTGGATGTGGAGGAGAAAGAGTCACACCGTCAGAAACAAATACGAAAGAAGAGAAAAATAAATGGAGAAAAGAGGGGAAAAGTGCAAGGGAGAAAGGAGGGAAGGGTGGGTGTGAGGTCTGGTGCTTTTTTGTGATAAAACGTTTCAATTTGGGTAATGTGTCTCCAGCAGGTTAATAACCCCCCCCCCCCCCCTCCCTCACGCCTCTCCACCCCCTCCCACACACACATGCATGTACGCACTTTGCTTGAGAAATTGCTGTTTGCAAAAAGGCTTTTTTTTGTTTTTTTTGTACTTAATCGCTACTCAGAAATAATTTGATATTGAGAAAAATATGGCTGCATTTGACCTTAAAGACACTTTATGTTGGTGTTTACACTATTTTATTTGAAAGATGCCAATCATTTTGAATGTGACTGTATACTAGGGATGAAAGTAGATGTAGTTTCCTCTGGTACGGTACCTCCATGTCACGCCCTGACCTTAGAGATCGTTTTATGCCTCTGTTTTGGTTTGGTCAGGGCGTGAGTTGGGGTGGGTATTCTATGTTCTATGTTGTGTAGTTCTATGTTTTGGCCGGGTAGGGTTCTCAATCAGGGACAGCTGTCTATCGTTGTCTCTGATTGAGAAGTCTGCCCTTTTTCCCCCACCTGTGTTTGTGGGAAGTTGACTTTGTTTAGGGCACAGAGCCTTTAGCGTCACGGTTTGTTTTTGGAGTGTTTATTGTTTTGTTAGGCGTCATTTTCCATATAAAGAGAAAATGTGCGCTCACGACGCTGCACCTTGGTCCTCTTCCTTCCATTTTTTTGTGCCTAAACATTGTATTAAATTAATCTCTGTGGGCCTAATAGTAAAGATTTACCATTTAACTTTTAAAATGTAATACCCTTTACCTTTAAAGTGGTATTGACATAACCAGACATGTTTTCATCCAATTAGAAATTCATCAAGGCAGATAGCACAGTTCTCAATAATTTATTATAACACGGGGCAAAGGGGAGGTCGAGGACAGGCAAAGGTTCATAATCAGGTCAGAGTCATGCAGGTACAGGATGGCAGGCAGGCTCGGGGTCAGGGCAGGCAGAATGGTCTAGGAAACTAGGAAACAAACACTTGAGAAACAGGAAAAGCACTCTGGTAAGACCTGACAAGACAAGAAGAACTGGCAACAGACAAAAAAAAGAACACAGGTATAAATGAAAACCCTTTTGCAATTATGTTGGCACAGCTAGAAACTGTTGTTCTGATTAAAGAAGCAACAAAACAGGCCTTCTTTAGACTAGTTGAGTATCTGAAGCATCAGCATTTGTGGGTTCGATTACAGGCTCAAAATGGCCAGAAACATAGAACTTTCTTCTGAAACTCATCAGTCTATTTTTGTTCTGAGAAATGAAGGCTATTCCATGCGAGAAATTGCCAAGATTCTGAAGATCTCGTACAACGCTGTGTACTACTCCCTTCACAGAACAGAGCAAACTGTATCTAACCAGAAAACGTGTAAATCGGTCCAATTAGACCTGAACACAGCAGTAGGCTTAAGCCTTAGCGCCACCCATCTCTATAAGGATTCACATGTGAGGCCATGCACTAAACAACCAAAGACGTCAAGACTAAAGGCTGTTTTATACTACGGGTGTGTTTGTAAATTCAACCTGGAATGCCAGAGTGCGCTCAGAGTGCGTTCATAAACTCAGAGCGTTGTCAGATTGTCTGTTAGTAAATTCAAAGCTTACACTGGACGCTCTTGCCGAGGAGTAGGGTTGATCCGAGCGTTCTGATCTAACAACATTAGTCAAGCATCCAAGCTAACTGGCTCATGTTGGCTAGCATGCTAGCTACTTCAAGACACAAATGAGAGAAAGCTCACTCTGATCATTTTACATGCCCTAGCAGAGCTGGGTAGGCTGTTTTTATGTTATCCAGAGGTGACTAACTGTGCTGTTGGCAACAATTTGTTTAAGTTTTTTTGCCAACGCTTACTGACACCGGCCATATTCAACAGATGTTGAGCGTTTGTAAGTTCGTCAGTTATTCTGCGCTCTTGCACACCCAGACGAGAGTGCTCTGAAATAGGAGTGAATTTACCAGCTATGTCTATCGACAGTTGTTACAGTGAAATCATGAACATTCTATTGAACTGGTTACTTGCATAGTGGAGTTTTTTATTGAGACATGTAGCTAGCTAGCTAAAAAATGAACCATAATCCCAACTCATAATGTTACTACCCTCCTTGAATCTGCAGGTAGCTGTAATGGGTGCGTGTTGGTGGCAGGGAAGTCAGGTGCAGGAGAACGAACTTGGTAAAAATTGAGTATTTAATAAATGCTGATAAAACTCCAAAAACCAAAATGTACAAAATTACAAAACCCGTCACCCACCAACATAATACATGCACAGTCACATACAATCAAACAATCTCCGACAAGGACCTGAGGGGAAACAGAGGGTTAAATACACAACATGTAATTGATGGGATTGGAACCAGGTGTGAAGGAAGACAAGACAAAACCAATGGAAAATGAAAAATGGATCAGTGATGGCTAGAAGGCCGGTGACGTCAACCACCGAACACCGCCCGAACAAGGAGAGGGACCGACTTTGGCGGAAGTCGTGACAGTAGCTAACCGACCAGGTTCAATGTCAGCTAGATAGCTAACAGTACGCTTTAACTTTAAATTAAAATGACTTTCTGACATCATTTGAAACCTGTTATATCTGAAAATGTAGCTAGCTAGACTATATTACCCATATAAATGGATGGACCCCTTTCCCTCTCTTTCACAGATGCCGTGGTTGCCCTTAGTTTGTAGATGTTTTATACAATAGCCTTCTGCATGTTCTCTTTTCAACTCCCTCTGCATATTTGCAATCAAATGCTAGAATCTCCTTAGCTACCATACTCTAATTCCACTGGGCATTCCAATGGGCACGCCAGTCCTCCAGAAAGTGGAGAGCTTTTTCAGTTCTACTACGTGATATATTTTTTTTAAAAACGGAATAGAAAGGATTACCTACACATTCTGACCAGCTCATGCTATAGACAGAAGCCCGCTACATGGCAGACCAATCCGAACTCATCTCTCTACATGAAGTGGCGTGTGGTGCAGCAGTCTAAGGCAGCGGTCTAAGGCTAACTGACTTGCCTAGTTAAATAAAACAAAAATAAATCAAATGAAAGTTCACATGAGCCAGAAGGCGTTTCTGCCCCCAAAATAATTTTGATTAAAAAAGGTTTACATTCAAATGGTTCTCCTGTGAAGCAGTGGCACGCGACATACACCTAGTTTCCTGAGACAAGTCACATTGGGCCTTGTGTTTTAGGTTATTGTCCTGCTGAAGGGTGAATTTGTCTCCCAGTGCCTGCTGGAAAGCAGACTGAACCAGGTTTTCCTCTAGGATTCAGCCTGTTCTTGGCTCTCTTCCATTTTGTTTTATCATAGAAAAACTCTCTTAGTCCATGCTGTTGACAAGCATACCCATAAAATGATGCAGCCACCACCATGCTTGATTTGTCTGAAACACAACGCTTTTTATTTAGGAAATTAAGTTAATTTTTTTGCCACATTTTTTTGCAGTTTTACTTTAGTGCCTTTTTTGCAAACAGGATGCATGTTTTGGAATGCTTTTATTCTGTACAGGCTTCCTTCTTTTCACTTTGTCAATTAGGTTATTATTGTGGAGTAACTGAAATGCTCTTGGTCCATCCTCAGTTTTCTCCTATTACAGCCATTAAACTCTGTAACTGTTTTAAAGTCACCATTGGCCTCATTGTGAACTCCCTGAGCGGTTTCCTTCCTCTCCGGCAAGTGAGTTAGGAATGCCACCTGTATCTTCGTAGAGACTGGGTGTATTGATACACCATCCAAAGTGTAATTAATAACTTCACCGTGGGATATTCAATGTGTGCTTTTTTATTTTTTTACAAATCTACCAAAAGGTGCCCTTCTTTGAGAGGCATTGGAAAACCTCCCTGTTTTTTTGTGGTTGAGTCTGTATTTGAAATTCACTGCTCGACTGAGGGACCTCACAGATAATTGTATGTGTGGCGTACAGAGATGAGGTAGGGCTAGGACCTTTTTTCTCCACTTCCTGTCTGAATGATGTGCCCAAAGTAAACTGCCTGTAGCGCAGGCCCAGAAGCCAGGATATGCATATAATTGGTATCATTGGAAAGAAAACACTATGAAGTTTGTAGAAATGTTAAAATAATGTAGGAGAATATAACACAATAGATATGGTAGGAGAAAATCCAAAGAAAAACCAACCAGAATTAATTTTTTGAGAGAGACCATCCTCTTAGAAATACAAGAGAAAGGTCATATTGAAAATAGCTTCCATGGCTTCCACAGGGTGTCAGCAGTCTATGTTAAAGGTTTCAGGCTTGTAACTTCAAAACAAAGAAAAATATATGTTTTAGTAGAAGGACACAGTCTTCGAAATTCATGTTTGCTTTCGCCATGAAGACATTACGCACTGTCACGCCCTGACCGTAGATTGCTTTGTATGTTTCTATTTTTAGTTTGGCCAGGGTGTGATGTGGGTGGGTATTCTATGTTTTGTTCTATGTTTGTATTTCTATGTGTTTGGCCTGGTATGGTTCCCAATCAGAGGCAGCTGTCAATCGTTGTCTCTGATTGAGAACCATACTTAGGCAGCCTGGTTTCGCCCTTGAGTTGTGGGTAGTTGTTTTCTGTTTTGCATCTGTACCAGACAGAACTGTTTCGGTTTCGTTCGTTCACGTTGTTGTTTTTGTATTTTTCAGTGTTCTCTTAAAATAATTATGAACACGTACCATGCTGCACCTTGGTCTTCTCCTTCTTCCACCAATGACAACCGTTACAGAACTACCCACAACAACCTGGACCAAGCAGCGTGATAACCAGGAATAGAGGGTTCTGGACTCCTGGACATGGGAGGAGATTTTGGACGGTAAGGGACCCTGGGCACAGGCTGGGGAATATCGCCGCCCCAGGGAAGAGCTGGAGGCAGCTATGGCTGAGCGGCAGCAATATGAGGAGTTAGCACGGCAGCGCAACAGGGACGAGAGACAACCCCAAACATTTCTTGGGAGGGGCACACGGGGAGTGTGGCTAAGTCAGGTAGGAGACCTGAGCCAACTCCCTGTGCTTACCGTGGCGAGAGGTTGACCGGGCAGGCACCGTGTTATGCCGGGAGGCGCACGGTGTCCCCAGTGCGCAGGCTAGCCTGGTGCGCTACATCGCAGCTACTCGTATCGGCCAGGCTAGAGTGGGCATCAAGCCAGGAGTAATGAAGCCGGCTCAGCGCATCTGGTCTCCAGTGCATCTCCTCGGCCCGGGATATATGGCACCAGCCCTATGTACGGTGTCCCCGGCCAGCACAGCACAGCACAGCCTATTGACTCAAGACATTTATAACGTCAAATGATGAGTCTACTGTCCACACGCTTCTCGGTCTTGGCCACTCATCTCAACCTTTGCAAAATGTAGCTGTTGTCGTAGAACCACACGTTTTCGAGTCCATTTGTTCATTTTTCATGCGGGTGACACGCGTCAGTGATAAATAATAGTGCAAAATCTATAATAGTATTTTTGGCATCTTTGTTTGAATTATTGTGATAGGCTCATGTTCACCCTGTATGTCGAAGACCCCGCTTTTTATTTTGCGGTACCAAAAAGTACAGGCTTGCTTTCACCCCTGCTGTACACACACACACACGCACACGCACACGCACACGCACATGCACATACACACACACACACAGTAACTATCAGCCATTCAGCAGCTAAATGTGGCTCTGCTTTCACTGGAGCTCTTTAAGTGTTTTAAACAGCCTGCTATCTACTGAACTGACTGTCAACTGAACCACCCCAGAGCCAGACAGAGGGGGATGGGGAGAGGAGGAGCGAGATACAGAGATGGGGAGAGGGGGAGAGGAAGAAGGAGAGAACAAGAAATACAGAGAGGGGGCTAGGGGGAGAAAATAAAAGGATAGATACGTGATAGATTGGAAAGAATTAACAAAAACACAGAGCAAACTAGAATGCCATGTGGCCCTAAGCAGAGAGTACACTGTGGCAGAATACCTGAACACTGTGACTGACCCAAACTTAAGGAAAGCTTTGACTATGTACAGACTCAGTGAGCATAGCCTTGCTATTGAGAAAGGCTGCCGTAGGCAGACCTGGCTCTCAAGAGAAGACAAAATGAGGTGGAAACTGAGCTACAATTCCTAACCTCCTGCCAAATGTATGACCATATTAGAGACACATATTTCCCTCAGATTACACAGATCCACAAAGAATTAAAGAACAAACACAGTTTTGATAAACTCCCATATACACAGGAGCAAGATTTGTGACCTGCTGCCACAATAAAAGGGCAACCAGTGAAGAACAAACACCATTGTAAATACAACCCATATGTATGTTTATTTATTTTCACTTTTGTACTTTAACTTTCTGCACATCGTTACAACACTGTATATAGACATAATGTGACATTCTTTTGGAACTTCTATGAGTGTAATGTTTACTGTTAATTTGTTTTGTTTATTTCACTTTTGTGAGAGATAGGGATAATGGGGGAAGTGGAGATCGAAAAAGTAAGCGAGAGAGAGAATCACAAAAAGAGAGAAACAGAGGGAGAGAGAGAGAGAGAAAGAGGGAGACAGAGAGAGAGAGGGGGAGAGAGAGTGCGGGGGGAGAGAGATTGAGAACGAGAGAGCAAGAGAGAGGGGGAGAGAGAGAAACAGGGAGAGAGAGAGAGACAGGGAGATAGGGAGAGAGAGAGGGGGAGAGGGGTAGAGAGAGAGATGGGGAGAGAAAGAGAGAGATTGACAGAGAGAGAGATAGGGAGAGAGACAGAGAGAGAGACAGAGAGAGAGAGAGAGTCAGGGAGATAGGGAGAGAGAGAGAGAGAGAGGGGTAGAGAGAGAGATGGGGAGAGAAAGAGAGAGCGATTGACAGAGACAGAGAGAGAGAGAGAGAGACAGGGATATATATAGAGAGAGAGAGAGGGAGAGGGGTAGAGAGAGAGATGGGGAGAGAAAGAGAGAGAGATTGACAGAGAGAGAGACAGAGAGAGAGAGAGAGAGAGAGAGAGAGAGAGAGACAGGGAGATAGAGAGAGAGAGAGAGAGGGAGAGGGGTAGAGAGAGATGGGGAGAGAAAGAGAGAGAGATTGACAGAGAGAGAGAGAGATAGGGAGAGAGAGGGAGAGCAAGAGAGCTGTGCCGAAGTGCTGCACGAGCAGAACAGTGTTCTAAATTTGAAAAGACAAAAATATCATTAATATTATCTTAGTTCCCCCCTGGAAGAATGTTCAAATTAAATATATGTTTCTCCAAGTCTGCACTGACAATGTCCCCAATTACAACTAGGATATTATCTGTTACCTAACTGTACAACTCGTCTGTGTAACCTAACCACACACACACACACACACACACACACGCATGCAAGTGGAAACACACTCTTGCACACACACAGACACCCACAGCTGTACCTACACACTATACCTCCATATTACTACCTAGAGACCTCCCGCCCACAGTATCCAATTGTGCCGCTATCTGGTACATGCGTGCGTGTGTGTGTGTGTGTGTGTGATTATAGTGCTGAGAGAAAAAGAGGTGGTTTGAGAGAGTGTCAGTCTGCATGACAAGTGCAGTAAGAGAAATAAGCCCTAAGAGCAGCCATGGATAGACTGTTCTGTGCCCACAAATTACTGTCATTTCACACATAATGCCTCTGTGTTTGTAAGCCTGGAATAGCAGCGTACGTGTGTCTGGGGGTTCATACATGCCTTTGTGGTCAGGCACTGTGTGTGTGTGTGTGTGTGTGTGTTTGGTTGTCGTGCTGTACATGTGAGGACCAGAATGCTATAAAAAGGCTAATATGGGTTAAGTTCAGGTTTAGGGATAGAATTAGGGTTAGGGTTAGAAGTAAGGTTAAGCATTAGATTTAGGGTAAGGGTTTGGGGTTAAGGTTAGGGTGAGGACTAAAAGTCCTCACAAGTATAGTAATATCCCACTTTCTGTGTGTGTGTGTGTGTGTGTGTGTGTGTGTGTGTGTGTGTGTGTGTGTGTGTGTGTGTGTACACTGTACCGTTAGATAATCATTAGATAAGCAGCCCGCCGCCCCTGGTGGGAGCATGATAGACTAATCAATTATCTTTCGCTGTACTGATTTCTATGGAAACATAACTCCGGGGAGGGGGGGCATTCAAAGCGAGCGACCCTATATGACCCCAACCCCAGAGGTCAAATATCATCATTAGCCAAGGCTTATTCTAATTGGATAAGAAGATGGTTGAGAAGCCAATCATCATGCACCTTTCATCCCCAAATGCTTTTTTCACATATAGATACCTAGAGAGAGACTAGATTGACAGAAGTGTGTTTTATGGGCCACTTTATGCATGGAGTAACAGGGTTAGCAGTGATTTGCCTTCGCATTGAACGATTTGCCTTTGATCTTGAGAAACTGAAGAAAACAAATGTTTGTTTCATGTCAAAAGTTTTGCACTGTAAAGGAATTGGTTTATCATTTACTGTTGCTGAGATTTGCCCGGAGAGATAAAGTCATCAGAGATGACGAGATAGGATTAGATATGATATGATTACATACCCTCCCAGCAGATGTCTACCTCCGTTACGTAATAATATTATTACATTAAAATGTGAACAGATTCCCTAATGTCATATAAGGCCAGAGAGAGAGGGAGGGGGAGAGGGGGAACAGAGAAAGAAATAGAGAAATAAGAAAGAGGGAGAGATTGAGAGGGAGAGAAGGAGAGAAAGTGAGTGATAGAATGAGAAAGAGAGAGAGAGAGAGAGCGATAAAGAGAGATGACAGCTGATAATGACATATGTGGTTACAGTACTGTGTCATACAGAATCTGTCATAAGTGATAAACAGGCCATGAACAGTAAGACTATTGGGCTGTATCTCCAAACTGTATACTTTTGATAAGCTTTGTGTGTGTGTGCGTGCGTGCGTGCGTGCGCGTGTGTGTGTGTGTGATTCCTGAGGGTGCGCTGGCAATAGTTTGACGTGTCACCCTCCCATGGCATTATTACAGATCAATACCAGCTAACTCATTAGCCAAAAGCCACACACACACACAAACAAAATATCATACCCTGCAGACACCCAGTGTGTGTATATGTGGCAGGGGGTATTTGTGTGTGCGTGTGTGCACGTGCGTGTGTGTGTGTTTAAAAAAATGTATACTTGTTAGGACCAGAAGTCCCACAAGGTCAAATGCTATTTCTCAGGGGTTTAGGGTTGAGTAGAATTTGTGTTCGGGTTAGAATTAGGGTTAAGAGCTAGTGTTCGTTTTTGGGTTAAGGTCATGTTTAGGGTTAGAATAAATAGGATTTTGAACAGGACTGAATTGTGTGTCTCAACAAGGTTAGTAATACAAGACTGTGTGCGTCTGAGTGAGGGTGTGCATCTGTGTGTGTGCGTGTGTGTTCATGTGTGTCCATGTGCCTGTGTGTGTGTGTGTGTGTGTGTGTGTGTGTGTGCATATGTCTCTGCGTGTGTGCATGTGTGTGGTGTGTTGTTTGGGGTCAGACTGAGATAATACCTACTTCCAGCTGTGCAGAATAAAGACTGTCCAAGGGGTTTTCACTAAACCACAGCAATCACTCTCCTATCCATGCTGCATTTCCAT
The DNA here is from genome assembly GCF_013265735.2 of Oncorhynchus mykiss. Lineage (NCBI taxonomy): Eukaryota > Metazoa > Chordata > Actinopteri > Salmoniformes > Salmonidae > Oncorhynchus > Oncorhynchus mykiss. Next base: position 12,655,559 of record NC_048593.1, on the reverse strand, counting down.
GAGGCTCCATGAGGCTCTGTTGAGACTAATCTAGGGATTCCCACACCTGAATACACTGTGAGTACATACAAGATAATATAATGTACACTGTTAGTACACACGCTATACCCTACACATGCTATGCTAATGCTAATGTTATATTAGCATACTGCACACGTGCTACAGTAATGATATACACACACTAACTATATTTACACTCACTAATTTCAACAACAGTAAAGCAATGAACCATTGGAATAACCCCATTATTGGCTGCTTACTTCTATGTCCTTTACTGAGCCTTTATGCAGTTCAATTGGAGAATGTTGCACTGTTTCAGGCCTTCGTAGTTCCGTAATTGGATTCTTGAGTAACGTTAAATCACTAGATTGATGTGGGCAAGTAAGTGCTATTCCATTTCATGAATAAAAAGCCTTTCATAACAGAGTGTGTTTGTGTCCGGGTCTGAATAAAATGTCACTTTTGTCACTTTCAACAAACAAGGTCAGCACAGGACGAGAATGGATGTAAGTGTGAGGGAGAGTGTATCTACTCAGGCTTTCGGCCAAAAACACTGCTGCCTAAAACTAGGAGAATAGCCATAGAACACACACATACTTTCACAAAGACATGTGGGTCCACACGCACACGCACACACATGCTCCAACAGTGCAGTAATACCTAGCAAAAAATATATATAATACAATACCACATAATCCAGAAAACATTTTAGAAAATAAATATGAATTTTAGAAATATCAAAATGAGCAATGTCAGAGGCAGGAATATGAATATATATATTCATATAATGTATATATGAATTTATAAACTCATAAACAAACATATAAATTTGTTGGAATGTATATAAATATACTGTATATACGTATAATCCCATACTGAAAAAACAGTCTTTGTGGCAAACAGCTGTGGCAAACCTTTGGCCAATTTGATGCAAATTTGCAGCAAACTCATAATTCCACATGCAAATTAGTTTTGTGGCAAACAGTTGTGGAAAATTGGTGGCGACTCGTGAATTTCTGGCAAACAACTTTCTTCTGTTTGCTGAAAATTTGTTGGAAACAGGCAAAATATATCAAGTTTTTGGTTACTGTGTGTGTTAACAACATTGAAATGTCATATCTACATAAACCAAATCACATATAACTTTAAATGAACTTGATTCGCACAGAGAAAACTTAACTGAAGATACTAAATGTACTAAATACTGAACAACATGTATTCAATGTCTTAACAGATCAAAATAAATCCAATACAACCTGAAATCATCAGCATGTTAATGAAAAAAATAGCAAGGAATGGATATTTCCCAAGAAATGTGAACACTATGGTGATGTTGACCGTACAATGTTTAAAGGGGCTAAATGTAGAATTTACATGAGCCAATGGAAGTTGAAAAGATCATTTGAAAAATGTAAATAAACAACAAAATCCAAATAAAATGCAGTTCAAAACTATTGCATTTTTGAGTGAATTTCAGAGATGAACTGTGGAAATAAAATGCTATATAAACAAGATAGATATCTCTGGTTTTCTATATATTTTGGTTAGGTCAGGGTGTGACTGGGGTGGGTACTCAAGTTTTTGTATGTCTAGGGTTTTATATGTCTAGGGGTTTTGTATGTCTATGTTGGCCTGATACGGTTCCCAATCAGACACAGCTATTTATCGTTGTCTCTGATTGGGGATCATATTTAGGTAGACATTTTCCTCATTTGTGTTGTAGGATCTTGACTATGTTTAGTTGCCTGTCTGCAAGTTGTATAGCTTCTCGTGTCGTTTGTTGTTTTTGTTGTTTTTGTTGTTTTTGTTAAGTGTTTTCATTCATTAAAAGAGAAGGTAGGCATACCACGCTGCGCCTTGGTCTCACTCATACGACGACCGTGACACTCATAAACTACTGTAGGACTTAGGCCGACTAAATCTACCTTTAAATGTGTGGCCGACTGTTCCTAGGGAGCAACAGTATACATTATTTTTATCTAGCTAAGCCTCAACACAATTGATTCAAACTAATCCGCAAATTATGGTACACAATCTAGACTGGGGATAGTTGTCTACTAGTTGTCTCTGCATCCTGACTCGGATGTATAAGTCTTTGATGGAAGAAAAGCAACACAAAATGGAGTTATGCTTATGCCTAATATGGCAGTTCGTATCATTTTCCCTAAATCACTTACATCTCAAAGCCATGCACGCATGCCTTGACCTGGTGCATACACATTTCTCGGTCCTCAGTTTGATTGAAGGCCTCAATCTGTCTTTTTGCCTTGTAACTGATTGCTTCTAGAAAGAGAGAATGAACAACAAATCAAATCAAATGTTATTGGTCACAAGCACGTGTTTACCAGATGTTACTATGGGTGTAGCGAAATGTTTGTGTTTCTAGCTCCAACAGTGCAGTAATATCTATCAAGTCATATCTAACAATTGCACAACAATACTCTCAATACACAAATCTAAGTAAAGGAATGGAATTAAAAATATATAAATATTTGGACGAGCAATGTCAGTGTGGCATAGACTAAGAGACAGTACAATAGAATAGAATACAGTATAGACATATGAGATGGGTAATGCAAAATATGTAAACATTATTAAAGTGACGAGTGTTACATTATTAAAGTGGCCAGTGATTTCAAGTCTATGTATAGAGGGCAGCAGCCTCTAATGTGCTAGTGATTACTATTTAACAGTCTGATGGCCTTGAGATAGACGCTGTTTTTCAATCTCTCGGGCCCAGGTTTGATGCACCTGCGCCTTCTGGATGATAGCGGAGTGAACAGGCAGTGGCTCAAGTGGTTGTTGTCGTTGATGATCTTTTTGGCCTTCCATTGACATCGGGTGCTGTAGGTGTCCTGGAGGTCAGGTAGTTTGCCCCCGGTGAAGTGTTGGGCAGACAGCATCACTCTCTGGAGAGCCCTGCGGTTGCGGGCGGTGCAGTAGCCGTACCAGGTGGTGAATCAGCCCAACAGGATGCTCTCAATTATGCATCTGTAAAAGTTTGAGAGGGTTTTAGGTGCCAAACCAAATATCTTCAGCCTCCTGAGTTTGAAGAGGAGCTGTTGCTCATTCTTCACCACACTGTCTGTATGAGTGGACCATTTAAATTTGTCAGTTATGTGTGCACCGATGAACGAAGATTTCCACCTTCCCCACAGCGGTCCTGTCGATATAGATAGGGGGTGCTCCCTCTGCTGTTTCCTGAAATCCACAATCAGCTCCTTTGTTTTGTTGACTTTGAGTGAGAGGTTATTTTCCTGGCACACCACACACCCAGGGCCCTCACCTCCTCCCTGTAAGGTGTCTCATCATTGTTGGCAATCAGGCCTACTGTTGTGTCATCTGCAAACTTGATGATTTGAGTTGGAGGCGTGCGTGGCCACACAGTGAACAGGGAGTACCGAAGGGGGTTGAGCACGTACCATTGTGGGGCCCCAGTGTTGAGGATCATCGAAGTGGAGATGTTGTTTCCTACCTTCACCACCTGGGGGCAGCTGTCAGGAAGTCCAAGACCCAGGTGCACAGGGCGGATTTCAGACACAGAGCCTCGAGCTTAATGATGAGCTTGGAGGATACTATTGTGTTGAATGTTGACCTATAGTCAATGTACAGCATTCTTTCATAGGTATTCTTCTTGTCTAGATGGGATAGGGCAGTGTGCAGTGCAATGGCAATTGCGTCGTCTGTGGATCTATTGGGACGGTAAGCCAATTGAATTGGGTCTAGGCTGACAGGTAAGGTGGAGGTGATATGATCCTTGACTAGTCTCTCAAAGCCCTTCATGCTGACAGAAGTGAGTGCTATGTGGCTATGTGTAGTTCAGTTACTTTTTCTTTCTGGGGTTTTTCTTTTTTTCTTTATTTTACCTTTATTTAACCAGGTAGGCCAGATGAGAACAAGTTCTCATTTATATCTGTGACCTGGCCAAGATAAAGCAAAGCAGTGCGATAAAAACAACAACACAGAGTTACACATAAACAAATGTTCAGTCAATAACACAATAGAAAAATCTATGTACAGTGTGTGCAAATGTAGAAGAGTAGGGCGGTAAGGCAATAAATAGGCCATAGAGGCGAAATAATTACAATTTAGCATTAACACTGGAGTGATAGATGTGCAGATGATGATGTGCAAGTAGAGATACTGGGGTGCAAAAGAGCAAGAGGATAAATAACAATATGGGGATGAGGTAGTTGGGTGTGATATTTACAGATTGGCTGTGTACAGGTACAATGTTCGGTAATCTGCTCTGAGAGCTGATGCTTAAAGTTAGATAGGGAGATATAAGACTCCAGCTTCAGTGATTTTCGCAATTCATTCCAGTCATTGGCAGCAGAGAACTGGAAGGAAAGGTGGCCAAAGGAAGTGTTGGCTTTGGGGATGACCAGTGAAATTATCCTGCTGGAGCGTGGGCTACGGGTAGGTGTTGCTATGGAAACCAGTGAACTGAGATAAGGCAGGGCTTTACCTAGCAGAGACTTATAGATGACCTGGAGCCAGTGGGTTTGGCGACTAATATGTAGTGAGGGCCAGCCAACGAGAGAATACAGGTTGCAGTGGTGGGTAGTATATGGAGCTTTGGTGACAAAAAGGATGGCACTGTGATAGACTACATCCAGTTTGCTGAGTAGAGTGTTGGAGGCTATTTTGTAAATGATATCAGCGAAGTCTTGGATCGGTTGGATAGTCCGTTTTACGAGGGCATGTTTGGCAGCATGAGTGAAGGAGGCTTTGTTGCGAAATAGGAAGCTGAATCTAGATTTAATTTTGGATTGGAGATGCTTAATGTGAGCCTGGAAGGAGAGTTTACAGTGTAACCAGACACCTAGGTATTTGTAGTTGTCCACATATTCTAAGTCAGAACCGTCCAGAGTAGTGAAACTAGTCGGGCGGGAGGGTGCGGGCAGCAATCGGTTGAAGAGCATGCATTTACTTTTATTAGCATTTAAAAGCAGTTTGAAGCCACGGAAGGAGTGTTGTATGGCTTTGAAGCTTATTTGGAGGTTTGTTAACACAGTGTCCAAAGAAGGGCCAGAAAGAAAAAGAAGCGACGTCATTGATATATACCGAGAAAAGAGTTGGCCCGAGAATTGAACCGTGTGGCACCCCCATAGAGACTGCCAGAGGTCCGGACAACAGGCTCTCCGATTTACCACACTGAACTCTGTCTGAGAAGTAGTTGGTGAACCAGGCGAGGCAGTCATTTGAGAAACCAAGGCTATTGAGTCTGCCGATAAGAATGCGGTGATTGACAGAGTCGATAGCCTTGGCCAGGTCGATGAAGACGGCTGCACAGTACTGTCTTTTATCGATGGCGGTTATGATATTGTTTAGGACCTTGAGCGTGGCTGAGGTGCACCCATGACCAGCTCAGAAACCAGATTGCATAGTGGAGAAGGTATGGTGGGATTTGAAATGGTTGGTGAGCTGTTTGTTAACTTGGCTATCAAAGATTTTAGAAAGGCAACAGTTTGGGTCTAGAGTGTCTCCCCCTTTGAAGAGGGGGATGACTGTGGCAGCTTTCAAATTTTTGGGGATCTCAGACAATACAATAGAGAGGTTGATCATTTTAGAAAAAAAAAAGTCCAGATTGTCTAGCCCGGCTGATTTCTAGGGATCCAGATTTTGCAGGGGGGGGGGGATAGCCAGGTGGAAGGCATGACCAGCCATAGAAAAATGCTTATTGAAATGATTGATTATTGTAGATTTATTGGTGGTGACAGTGTTTCCTAGCCTCAGTGCAGTGGGCAGCTGGGAAGAGGTGTTCTTATTCTTCATGGACTTTATAGTGTCCCAGAACTTTTTGGAATTAGTGCTACAGGATGCAAATTTCTGTTTTTAAAAGCTAGCCTTAGCTTTCCTAACTGATTGGGTATATTGAAAAGTTGCATATCACGGAGGCTATTCGATGCTAAGGCAGTACACCACAGGATGTTTTTGTGCTGGTCAAGGGCAGTCAAGTCTGGGGTGAACCAAGGGCTATATCTGTTCTTAGTTCAACATTTTTGAACGGGGCATGCTTATTTAATAAGATGGCAAGGAAAGCACTTTTAAAGAGCAACCAGTTATCCTCTACTGACAGGATGAGGTCAATATCCTTCCAGGATTCCTGGGCCAGGTCGATAAGAAAGGCCTGCTCGCTGAAGTGTTTTAGGGAGCGTTTGACAGTGATGAGGGGTGTTCGTTTGACCGCGGACCCATCACGCACGCAGGCAATGAGGCAGGGATCGCTGAGATCCTGGTTGAAGACATCAGAGATGTATTTAGAGGGCAAGTTGGTCAGGATGATATCTAAGAGGGTGCCCATGGTTACGGATTTAGGGTTGTACCTGGTTCTTGAATCATTTGTGTGAGATTGAGGGCATCTATCTTCGATTGTAGGACAGTTAAGCATATCCCAGTTTAGGCCACCTAACAGTTTGAACTCTGAAGATAGATGGGAGGGCAATTAATTCACATTTGGTGTCCAGGGCACAGCTGGGGGCTGAAAGGGGTCTATAACAAGCGGCAACGGTGAGAGACTTGTTTCTGGAAAGGTGGATTTTTAAAAGTAGAAGCTTGAATTGTTTGGGCACAGACATGGATAGTATGACAGAACTCTGCAGGCTACAGTGGGGCAAAAAAGTATTTAGTCAGCCACCAATTGTGCAAGTTCTCCCACTTAAAAAGACGAGAGAGGCCTGTAATTTTCATCATAGGTCTGATGACACAAAAGTAGAACTGTTTGGCCATAATGACCATCGTTATGTTTGGAGGAAAAAGGGGGATGCTTGCAAGCTGAAGAACACCATCCCAACCATGAAGCATGGGGGTGGCAGCATCATGCTGTGGGGGTGCTTTGCTGCAGGAGGGACTGGTGCACTTCACAAAATAGATGGCATCATGAGGTGGGAAAATGTACTGTATCCCATAAAACATGACATTGCTAAATATGCATTAATTTCCTACACAATTTTAAAGTTTATTACAAAATGTAAACAATTAGTTGGACAATCACCGGACAACTTTTGGTAGGTAGCTAGATAGGATGGTTTCCATTTTCCAACAGATTTTTCTAATCCCCCGATTGGTCGTCAACAGCCATTTTCAAATCTTGCCATAAAAGCCGATTTAAGTCAAAACAGTAACAAGGCCACTCAGGAACATTCAATATCGTCTTGGTAAGCAACTCCAGCGTATATTTGCCCTTGTGTTTTAGGTTATTGATCTGCTGAAAGGTGAATTAATATATATATATATATTTTTTTGTGTGGTGTTCGGGTCTGTGGAACCCATTTTCAATGTTTACTCAAATAAAAATGATACAAGACTCATTGGCCTTGGCTCATTTTCTGTGAAGAATATGTAAAATAACACATTTTCATTGAGTGCACACTGTGCACCCCCCTACACATTTATATTACTTATGTGGTGTTTGGATCCACTGGACCCGAGGGTAGTAAAAGTGTGTGTAAGTGAAAACAAGTAAAAATTAAACAAAAAGGTTTGCTGTGTGCCTTCACTCTGTCTTCCTCCTCCCTGGGCCTGCTGTTTCAACATATTGTTACGCCCTGATCTGTTTTACCTGTCCTTGTGCTTGTTTCCACCCCCCTCCAGGTGTCACCCATCTTCCACATTATCCCCTATGTATTTATACCTGTGTTTTCAGTCTGTCTGTTGACAATTCATCTTGTTTGTACAAGCCTACCATTGTAAAACAATGCAGTATTTTCCCACACTCTACCCCAGCCAGGTGCAAACTGGGGGAGTGACACAACAAATAAATAGCTTTGCATGTATGGCAAAAATAATCTCTGCTCAGAGGGCCGTAAAAATAATTTTTGCAGAGACAGAAACTAGTGTGGAAGGAGCGTCTCTGTTAAATCAGAGTCTGACAGTGAATTCTAAGAAGGGGATGAGATTGACCCTCAGCCATGCCCCAGGGCCAGCCCGCCAGCCCCAGGACCAGCCTTCAGCAACCAGCTCATCAGCAGCCTGCAGGAGGAAAAAATATGGATGTCAAAAAATGTACTTCTTGCCCAAGGAATGAGCCACCCTGCATGGCTGCCAATGTGATGAGGATGCAACCACGGCCGACGAGGATGGTGGTTACTCAGGTGCAGGACATAAAGTCTTAAATGACTTGTGTCACCCCAGACACAAGCCAGAATCATACTCTGGACTGCACTAATTTGGAGGGAAGGCGTGTTTTTGGAGAGAGATGAAAGGAGATAGACCAAAATAATTTACATGTATACTTTAAGGTTCTTATCCTTGCTGCTGATTTCAGATCCAATGGGGAATCCACATAATCCCTGTGGGATGCAGAAACTGGCAGAGAACTTCTCTGTGCAACAATGTCTCTGGAAAACTTCCTCATTATTTCCAGGATTATCTGCTTCGATAACCGAGACACCAGACCAACTAGGCGGCAGAGAGACAATCTAGCTGCAAACAGGTCAATGTGGGACAAGTAGGGGACCGCGTTCGCCAGTTTTACAACTCTTGACCCAACTTTACTGTTGATGAGCAGTTTATGCCATATAGGGGCATACCCCTTCAGGCAGTACCTACCGTCTAAACCCGCAAAACATGGAATCAAGATCTGGGCTGCCTGTGATGCCACTTCATTATATCAAATCAAATTGCATTTGTCACATTCGCCGAATTTCACCTTACAGTGAAACGCTAACTTACATAACCAACAGTATACTGTATACAGTGCCTTGCGAAAGTATTCGGCCCCCTTGAACTTTGCGACCTTTTGCCACATTTCAGGCTTCAAACATAAAGATATAAAACTGTATTTTTTTGTGAAGAATCAACAACAAGTGGGACACAATCATGAAGTGGAACGACATTTATTGGATATTTCAAACTTTTTTAACAAATCAAAAACTGAAAAATTGGGCGTGCAAAATTATTCAGCCCCTTTACTTTCAGTGCAGCAAACTCTCTCCAGAAGTTCAGTGAGGATCTCTGAATGATCCAATGTTGACCTAAATGACTAATGATGATGAATACAATCCACCTGTGTGTAATCAAGTCTCCGTATAAATGCTCCTGCACTGTGATAGTCTCTGAGGTCCGTTAAAAGCGTAAGGTAATCATTCACCAAGTCCTTTAAATGTGACCACCACACTGGTATCAGTACCACATAGATAACTATTAAAAACTATGTTCTGGCAGTCTGCTGGTAGTGATGAATTCTTCTTCCGTTCCACTGGTTGACTTCTCTAATGAACACTTCACCGGTGATCTTGTATCATTTCAAGTACAGTCCTTGGGTCAAGGAATATTCCTTCAGCTTCAGACGGTAGATTCCCATAACCTGTATCGAAGGAAACAAAAGAGTGAAAGTAACATGTCCTGGTTTCAAGAGAAATGTATATTTCACATAGATTTCTCTATGTAAGCATGTCCCGATTTTTAGGAAAAAGTTGGACATTTCACCTAGATATCCCTAATATGATGACTGCGGAGCACAACATAGAAGCATAGAAGTTCTGATCATCTTACTATGCTTCTTCACCCTAGATTGGCCTCGATTGCTAGTCAATCAGTTTTCTATTCTCCAGGCTCCTCTTTGTCATCAAAATGGACAACCTTGCGGTGAGTGACATGTATCCATCGTGATTTTCCCTGGACTTTTACTGCTGACCTCGTTATGAGCAAAACTTGATAAGGACCTTCCCATTTTGGCCCTAATGTTTCGGTTACATATTTTTTGTACCATCATCCACTGTCCTGGCACTACGTCTTGTCCCCCTTGGGAGTTATTCCCCATGCCTCTTTCACTTGTCTTTCTGCTTCCCCTACTGTATTAGAGATTTGTATGCAGTAGTTAAGCATTGTGTCACTCAAAGCGAATGTTTGTTTTTCTCAAATCTAACGTGCCTGGTAGTGACTTGGGTCGACCTGTGACGATCTCAAACGGACTCAACCCTGTAGTTTTGTTATGTGTTTCCCTATACTACAAAATACCGTAAGCAATGCATCCCGCTATCCCTTCTTAATGCATATTTGAAAGTCTCTAACAAAACTTGATTTGTGCGTTCCACCTGTCCACTCGATGGAGGATGATAAGGGCACTGTAGTTGCCAGTCTATGTTCAGAAGATGAGCTACCCCCTGACACACTTTTTCTGTGAAATGAGTGCCTTGGTCAGAATCTAATTGTTCCGGAAACCCCATCTGGGCATGATTTCTCAAATCAGAATATTAGCTGTGTGTTCCTTTCTTAGTTGGGTAGGCTTCAACCCATCGTGAGAAACGATCAACAACAACCAGCACATCTTCGTGTCCTTTACATTTGGGTAGTGTGATGTAATCAAGCTGTAGATGTCTGAAGGGTCCTGGTGGGGCAGGCACTCGTCGTGTCTGTACTTTTGCTCGTGCCTTGGTGTTGTTTTCCATACAAATGTTGCAATTCGCCACAACAGCCTCAGCCTCTTTCCGCACACCAGGATTCCACCATCACCCATCACCTCTGGTCCATTCTTCACAGGAGCTACCAGTGATGTCATGAATCCTCTGTTTTTTCCATATTTGTCCAAAATCATTGGTAACACCAAAAGCATGCCTTGAGTCTGTATAGATATTAGCTGTTTTTCCTTAAGCCTGCTATATGCTTCTGTCAAAGTCACCCATTCCGCTACCTGTGCTGATGTCCCTGCCGGGA